>NW_011363876.1:30086-34541 GCF_000735185.1 Notothenia coriiceps | reverse complement strand
AGGGAGAGAGTGTGTGTGGTTGCTGATTGGCTAATGGTTACACAAGACAAAACATCGTTATGACATCATCAAGTGGCCAAAATCTGATCAGCTCATTTTCAGACAGGTTTTTATAGAAATGGATCAAAAAGAGAGAGAATCTTTGTTCCTAAAACTTTCAGAGTCTCTTTCCACAGAGTAGAGTCCTTTCCAAGAGGGGACATATGTTGATGTAGAAGAGACATGAAGAAGAGGGGACACATGTTGATGTAGAAGAGACATGAAGAAGAGCGGACACATGTTGATGTAGAAGGGACATGAAGAAGAGGGGACACATGTTGATGTAGAAGAGACATGAAGAAGAGGGACACATGTTGATGAAGAAGAGACATGAAGAAGAGGGGACACATGTTGATGTAGAAGAGACATGAAGAAGAGGATTTTACATAATAGGTCCCCTTTAATATCAATCAAGAAACATGCATTGAATATTAAAGATAAACCTAGAAATGTACAAAATACCCATCCAGTACCAGTAACAGTTTAGCGATTGAGCAGCCATACGTTTTACTTCTGTCCTTTCCGAACAGATTTCCTTAATATGTTTAGAAGGAAACAGAAAGGGATATGTTCAGATTTGTATTGATGCACGCCCATGGTTTGAACTCAATCAATAGACACAACATAATAATGAAGGGGTGGTTCTTTGGCCCAGACCCTGAACACTTTAACATTGAGTCTGATTCGATATTTGCTGAGTTGGACAAAACGCTGTAGAGAATTAAAATGGTACAGAAATAAATGGGTTCAGTGAAGAGAGGATATGATTAAGATCGGTTGCATGTTAGTTGATACAAATCCATTTAAACATCTGCAGAAAAATGAGAAAACAATGTAACCCAGCAGGATTGAAGTGCAGTGAAGAAATGACTCAAACATAGGTAGAACAAATCAATAGATGGATGGTTTCAATATTACTTTATTTACCATTTCCCATTGAATCATTGTGCATGAATTCTGACATTTAATCAAAGTACTTGTCAGCTGCCCGGTCATTACAGAGATTACAGACCCTCTGATTCCTTTAGCCTATTTTTCTACTGACCTTGGGGGTTCTTGTGTGATGCAGAACTCATAGGGAGGTGATTTTAGGGGGAGAAAACAAAGAAAGATATTAAGAAAAATCTGGGAAAGTCTGGTGCTTTACCTTATTGTCTACAAATCACATGACCAAACCAAAACCAACATTAATCTTTTACTACTTTTCAAAAACAATATTATGCTTGTGGGAGTTTGAAGCCTAATCTTCTCCATTGTTGTCCAAAAACGTTTAAACACATATAACAATATAATTACATTTATTTAAGAACATGATATTTCAATAACTACATGGTGCCACAAAGACTGTTATAATATTTAACTGACATTGGAGTTTCTGAGAAAACGAATGAAATACATTGACAGAGAACATATTGCTGATAGAACTTTTCAAGCCACACCACTTTTGGGATTTATACGTTTTTTGGCTATTAAATGTTAGCTTGTAACACGTTTTCATGTAAAACGTTTTCAGGCTACTAACTATTAGCAAGTAGCACGTTTTTTAGCTACAAAATGTTAGGTAGTAACACGTTTACATGTAAAACTTTTTCAAGATAATATAAGCACGTTTTTAAGCTACTAAATGTTCAACCCAGTCTCATGGCATTTCGTGTTATAGTCACGAAATTAATCTATTGATTCGTGTTCACCAACACGATTTCCCCCTTTTTTTCGTGTCACACAGAACGATTTTAAAAGCAATGTAAATAATAACGAATTTGAAGGAAAAAGAGATAAAAAAAATACAGATTTCAGTATTCTGACAGAATGATTTTAGAAGCAATGTATTTCTATTGGAAGTATGTTTCGTGCCTGCACCAAATAATAAAGATTTCAGTATTCTGAGGCTCTGAGCAACACTTATTTTCCTCTCGGACGGCAGAAAACAGGATAGGGTTAGGCTTAGGGTAAGATATTGAGCAAGACAATGTTTTTATGAACCACACAGCTTCCGGTCTTCCAAGACCCGACCGGACAAAAAGACGTGGTGCAGGCACGAAACATACTACCAATAGAAATACATTGCTTTTAAAATCGTTCTGTGTGACACGAAAAAAAAAGGGGGAAATCGTGTTGGTGAACACGAATCAATAGATTACATTAATTTCGTGACTATAACACGAAATGCCGTGAGACTGGGTATGAAATGTTAGGTAATAACACGTTTACATCTAAAACGTTCTCAAGCTACTTATACTAGAAGCTACTTATGTTAGCTAGTAGCATGTTTCTAAGCTACTTAAAGTTAGCTAGTAACACGTTTACATGAAGGCTATAATGTTTTCAAGCTACTAAATGTCAGCTAGCATCACCCTTTTAATCTACTAAATGTTGGCTATTAACATGTTTGCAGTTGACAGTTGAAAGCTCAATGTTAGCTTTGGCAGAAGTTTCTTTTAGTGACACAATGCTACCAAGTAACACATTTTTAAGTGACTGAATCTTATATAGTGAGTGACACCTTTCTTAAGCTGCCCATTTTGAGTGAGTGACATGTTTTAAAGCCACTAATTGTTAGCTGGTGACACATTTTTAAGCTACCCAACGTTAGCAAGTGACATGTTTTCAAATTAGTCAACTTTAGTGTGTAACAATTGTTCCAAGTTGTCCTACTTAGCATTAGAAAGCTAATCCTTACCCTGCCAACACTAGAAAGTACAGTAACAAGTATTTAGGTCGCAAGTGAGCAAGCCACAAAGCTTTATATTTCTCCTTCCTTTTCAACATGCAAAACGGCATAAAGTATATCCACCCACCTGAACACAATGCAGTGTTTCTTTGCCTCTTCATGTACAGTTTCAACACCCCGCAGTTCGTCACGAGGGCTTATTGATTCTTGAAGCTATTTAACCCGCGGGAGGAACAGTGTGATTTTAATGAATTAATCACATGCTGAATTCCCTTACAAAACTGTCCATGAAATGATTATGATACAGTCTGCCGTATCTGAGAAAGGCGGCCGACGGTCATTTAGTAATTTAGTTTGATGGTGATGTTCGGTGTGGAAGCGCTGCCTCTTTCATGTGCTGCACTTCCCACCTTATAACTATTTTAACAGGGAGGAGGACTGGGATTTCTCTGCAGCAGAAGTTATTTGAAGGGCAGGTTGCTCTGCTTTAAATACTGTTTCAATTTGCAATGCAAATGACTCTCATGTGAATAATCCTCTCGGTTAATACTCTTGCATCATCATGTCTATCGCAGGATTTACGCTCGGGTAAACCACTTCATGCTTGAGCTAAAAGGACAAACAGCATTTATCACCAGGGTTTATTTTACACCTTCTTACAACAAAACAAGTGTGGAAAAGCCCAATTGTCCAAAGCTTATTATCCTGAAAATAAATGCTCATTGTTCCCAAGGCCAATTGCTCGGAAAACACTCAAATTATTCGCATAAATGGCTAATTATTTTGCCGAATGAAAGCAAATACCTGTCCAATCCTACTTGAATCTTATTGGTTTACAATTATCTTTTAACCTTCATACCAATCTCACTCATCATGCCTAAACCTAACAAATGAATGAAACGAGTAGCCAATCAGTTAGATTGAGACAGATCACGCTAGGAAACAGTATATTCTTGTCTTACTGCACAACAATAAGCTATTTATTTTCTTTCCTGCAAGGAGAGAGTGCATTTTTGGAGCAATGGGCCTTCAGAAACAATGGACTTTGGCTTTTTGGGCTTTTGGACAAATGGGATTTTGGTCATATGTGGTGTTTTTCTAATTAATGGAACAATGGGTATTCCCTGAACACTCAGCCTACTTGCATAGTGTTTAATAATTCTGAGCGGAAATGAATTGCCTAGCTTTAAAATGTGCCGAGGATTGGCCGATTTGGGTTGATTTTGAGTGACTTTGTATACTCACCTGGCGATGCGTTGAATTTAGTTTTTGTAGTCCGGTGTATAGATAGATACTGTATATGGATGGATGGATGGGTAGGTAGGTAGGTAGGTAGGTAGTTAGGTAGGTAGGTAGGTAGGTAGGTAGGTAGGTAGGTAGGTAGGTAGATAGATACTTTATTGATCCCAATTTGGTAAATGTTTGCGTTGCAGCCGCATAAAAAACACAAGGCAATGTACATAAGAGAAATTAAGACGCGAGAAATAAACAGTCCAAAATATTACTGAAATAAAATAGCATTCAAAATTGAAAAATAATATAAAAAAGAAAAAAAGGGAGCAATTGCAGCTAAAACACTCAAAATAAATCTTCAGTTTCAAGGGGTTTGTATTCATAAATATTTATTTTGTTTTGACACTACTAAAAGATTACACAATACATACTAATATGCTTATAACTGCTATTATACTTCGCTCTAAGCAGATTATAAACCATTGTCATTATGGTTAAAGTTAGTGTTTAAA
>NW_011363876.1:20086-25086 GCF_000735185.1 Notothenia coriiceps | reverse complement strand
GCTTTCAGACTCAACACATACTTTAAGCCCCCAGCATTAGTCTGTAGAAAAAGTGACCTTTGATTCAACATAGTTAAACTTTCAAAAGGCTCAACCACTTCGGCCCTTTCTTGCTGACACAAAGTCAGGAGTTATATTATTAAAACTGATGTTTTATGTCTCTCTTTCCCTCAGGTACCAGGAATGCCATCCTGAATACGGAGGCTCGTACTGTAGAAGCAGAGGTATTAAGTCGCCGCTGTGTAATCATGCGGCTTGCAGACTTTTCCTACGAAGAGTATCAGAAAGCGCTTCGACAATCAGCAGGAGCTGTGGTCATCATCCTGCCCAAGAACATGTCTGCTATGCCGCAGGACATAGTTCAGGTGATAACAAGTTGTAATGCTACACATCAAAGCCTTCTGCTCCCTTCATCCTCAACTGTTTCCACTTTAAATGTGTAAAAATCTATGATGTCACAGTGCGGTACTCTGTGGATTCAATATTACACGCTTGGCTGTACCTCCAAAAGAGCTTTTGAAATGATGCATTTGGCAGTGAGGGCTACCTGTGATATGTGGGCATATTTTTTTTTAAAGAAAATGTGCAAACGTGGTTTTGCAATATTTAAAACTGGGATAGGCAACTTTGGAGAAACAAGTAAAAAAAAAACCTGGTTTTTCGGGAGACTTTCAACAAATATACCTAAAAATGTAATTATCTTCCATAAGGTTTTAAGTGAACATACTCTACAGATGTACAGCACAAGGAGAATACATATTTAAAGAGATACACATTTTGTTTTCAGTATTTATTCATGGTACTAGTCATGAGTAGCAATGCTTTCTTAATCTCAGTCAAACACTAGCTCGTCATTTAGTTTGAATTTCTTTAGACTAGTGCCTTGCTCAAGGGCATACCAACCGAAAAATAATGGCAATACATAATGGGTTCAATATCAAGCTATTTAATACTTTGAAGCTTTTACCCTCAACTTTCTGAGTTTAATATGACTTAAAAAGAGAAAATGTTAATCAAGGCTATTCCACCCTTCACAGAGATTGAAATATATCAGTGTGTATATAATATCTCACTAAAGCACACTGTGACTACTTCTTTGAGTAGGATTGTAAGTCTTTCTGAGAAGCAGATTGTTGGGATTTAATGAGTTACTTATTTAGTTAGTGGACGTAGTATAGTCGAGACAAAAAGTTATTTTCTATTGCAGCTTCTTTCCCGTTTGCCACTGAACTAACTTAACCAAACACTGACAATTGAAATCAACATGCAACACAATATATAAACGTCATTTATACCACTGTTACTTCAAACTCTGCAGCCATGTCTTGAGAATGACCACAATAATAATCAGCTGTCGAAATAAAGCTTAGTAGTATTCATCCAGCTCGGCGTCTTATTTCAGTTTGTGAGAGCTTTTCAGGATTTGAACTTACAGGGTTTAATAAATAAATCAGATTTTCCCTCTTGTTATTGAACCCATCAGCACATCACGCTACCAGATCCCACTGAGTGTCTTCTCTTAAACGCGCTGTCCCTCCTCTGTTTGTCCCCTGCAGCAGTTCATGGAGCTGGAGCCGGAGATGTTGGCCACAGAGACCGTCGTCCCCGTGTACTTCGCCATGGAGGACGACGAGCTGCTGTCCATCTACACCCAGACCCTGACCTCCTCCTCCTCTCAGGGCTCCCTATCGGCCGCCGAAGGTACAAATCACTCCCTTTACACCGGACCTGCTGAAGGGCTTAGATTGTTTGCATTTGTTAGAAAGATCTCACTCGGCTTGTGCTTCAATCTCAGGATCCATGTATCTGTGATCCTCTCCAGAATGGAAGTAGTCATCACATACAGAGCATCAACTAGTTCCTGAACAGTGTCCTTCACATGCTGATATACAAGAGAGGGAGTTCCACAGTCACAAGATGGAGGAATAGAAAGCAGTATTCAATGTTTACTTCAGATTAGCTCCACGTCAGAAATGAGCATGCTTGTCATATGTCTCTCTCCATAGAGGCTGAATCATCATGTTAATCACATAAGGCACGTTCACACCAAGTACTTTTCCCACAAAGGTTCCTGAGAACTCTTTAGTTCTCATAAACTAAGTACAGATCACGTTCACACTGGAATAAGTCCCTGGGGGTGGATTAGGCAAATGAAGCCGCTGACGTCACTTCTTCTTCTTCTGCTTTGGGTTTACTGGCAGGCCGCAAACAACTTCACGGCGTATACTGCCGCCCAAAATCCCCGGCCGGAAGTCCCCGGTGTTAGGGACTGGCTTCAGTAGAAGCTGCTGGGACTCCCAGCAGCTTCTACTGAAGCCTTCCAAGTAAACGGCCAGAACGCCGACACCTCCTCATCTCCACCGCTCCCATGTTTTATTTTGTGTTGCCATAAGTTAGTCTCTCTGCGTTTCTGCGCTGGGCTAATGCTAATGCTAATAATGCAAAGAGAGGATAATAAAATGGCGGCTTCACAAAATTTTTTGGGAGTTTGACGGGGCGTGGTTTGCATTCCGCCCAGCCAATCAGACACAGGAACCTTTTTCTCCCACGAAACTCCCTGCTCTCTAGCAGGGACTGAAAAGGGGGTAAAAAAGGTTCTCAAGAACTAATTTAGTTCCTGGGACTTTTTGGTGTGAACGCAACTAAATCGTAGTTCTCAGGAACCTTTGTGGGAAAAGTACTTTGTGTGAACGCGCCTATAGCTATCATATGCCTCAAACAGTCCTGATGCTCTTCTAGGTAATCACACATCCTGTCATGTTCACAGCTACAGTTGGGATACCTTTGTCATCATGTTACTCTCATGTTGGAAGAGGACATTCAGTGTTTCCCCAACAGCATTTTATACAGTTTTGATCATTGCTAAATATGTTTTCTGTTGATCCCTGCAGTGCTGCTGCACACGGCCACAGCTAACGGCTTCCAGATGGTGACCAGCGGAGCTCAGAGTAAAGCCATCAGCGACTGGGCCATCACCAGCTTAGAGGTGAGAGACTTTATCGTATTCATTGGAAAACTGTGCCTGAATCGGCTGGTTAAAATGTTTTTCGTTTTTTAAATGATACTGGTTGTGACGTAAAACATTTGATACCCATGGCTGCTACAAGTTGATGGTTAATTGCAATTCCTGTTTCTATTTAGATGTATTTCTCCCACATAGAAGTGCAGTTGTTTGGCTTTGAAACTACACTTTCAATGATGTTCTTAATCTAAATGGCTGATCATTAAAAAGGTGCAATTAAAGGCAAAGGAGTGTCAAATAATCTCTAGATAGTGTTCTGCAAAAAAGATTCACCTCTTGCTTCCTGTAGTTTGTATAACTCACAGATAGCAGTATTGTGTTTTTATATTTAAATTATTTAGATATTAAGATAATAACTTAACTAAGATAAACCTTCATAAATCCCCCAAGGAAACATGTGGTATTATAACAGCATCAGAATAAAGGTAAAAACAAAGAATAGAAAATACTTTACCCAGGGATAATAAGAATAAACATGTCAGTAACAGTATAAATAAAAAATAACAAGACACCGAGTAGCTGTATTCGCATATTTACAGAGTGAAGATTATTATGAATGACTGAATACATATATATATATATATACATGTCTGTGTGTTCTTGAAAGTGTGAGTGAAGTCTTTATCCTCAGTATTTGTGTTTCTGCGAGGCGTTTGTGGAACCTAAAATGTAAAAGGAGGAAGGTCCGAGCAGTTTTCCGCACACAGGAATAAGCCGTGATGCAGACGGTGGTTTAGTGGTTAGAGCTGTCGACTGGAAGCAGGAAGGACCTTGATTTAACTCGTCTGGGTCCTTCCTTTGAGAGCTGTGCTCTGTAGAGTTTATTCTGGTTTCCTCTCACGGTCTGCAGGCCTGACGCTCAAATGTATATACGTTTGCTTCTATGACGAGATCATTATCAATTACAAAGCATCCAAAACACTCATATTTGTTTGTAGATATGGTGAGGCTTCAGTAGAACATTACATGCCTGTATTTAATTATAGAAAAAGGTGTTTTTTTTGTTCAATGAATGCTCTTATAAAGGTTCTGTCTTCATGCCAAAGCTTTGGGAAATGAACTAAAGGCTTCTTTGACTTTAAAGCTGTATAATGCATTAGAAACAAACTCAGGCCATGTCTCCACCTGTACATCGTGTTAACTGGGGTATTCATAACTTCATTTGATACCACTGAAGAAGGGCAGGGTTCCCGCGGGGTCTTAAAAAGTCTTACATTTGATCATCTGAATTTTTTACCTTAAAAAGGTCTTAAATATGATTTAGAAGGTCTTAAAAATGATCGGGTTTGAAAGGCACTTCTGTGTTTCGAATCTTGCTATCGCGTCTAAATGTGTTTTGGGGGAAATGTCCGGGCTGCAAAATAACCAGTACGGTAATAGCCTTTCGGTTCCCCCCCAACAATCTGTATTGAAATAAATCAACATGGAACCAGTAATCACTAACTTTCTTTCCCCCGGCCCCTTATCGGAGAATACCTAGCTAGTAACCTAGCAACCAACCAAGCTTCAGCTAGCGGCAGTCAGAAACCTTGGTATCTTCGAATCTTCTTAAAAATTAATATGGGGAAGTGTAAGTTCAACCGTATTTGGTTGGAAAACATCTAATTTAGTGCTTGGTTGAAACCAGTGGAGGGGAACGTGTTTGAAGCCCGCCGCACCTTTTGCAAAATAAATTAGCGTTTGTTTTGCTAATGTAGCGTTAGCTAGTGGAGTGTTAGCTAGTGCAGCAGCTCCCGCAACAACACCGGGGGACCTCCGGGCGACGTGTGGGTCTACGTCAACCCTAAAAGCGGAGGTGCTGTAGACGCTAAATACCGTAGCTAAACACCAATCATACAACAGCAACGATGAAATAGTGTAGCCAATTTATTAGGGGTCTGAAAATGCTCTTGTCACTCTCTCTCTCTCTCTCTCTACACACACACACACACACACACACACACACACACACACACACACACACACACACACACACACT
>NW_011363876.1:18700-19530 GCF_000735185.1 Notothenia coriiceps | reverse complement strand
CCGTCTGCATCTCAGGGTACTTAGGGGTGATGTACCTCGCCATCCAGGTACAAGTTACTATTTTCTGCAACCTCTGTCACACGTTACATATCTGTGTTATTCAGAGAGGGCAAAAGTACACACATCCTTTACTCAAGTAGAAGTACAGATACTCGTGTTTAAAAATACTCTGGTGAAAGTAGAAGTACTGACTAAACTTCTTTACTCAAGTCAAAGTAAAGAGGCTTTGAAATGTACTTCAGTAAAAAGTACCCATAACTAGCAGCTGTTTTAAAGAGTACCTGACCTCCCTTTATATTAATAGAACAATAATGTCATTGTTAGCTAATGAATGTTTCCATGGTGACCAACGGCAACATGACAACGTTTTCATTGGTCCCTCTTGTTTAGAGAAGACCAGGAAATGATGGATACACGGATCGTGTTCAAATCAATAGGCACGCAATGACTCTAAATAATAATGATCACGCCACCAAACACACATTCAGACTAAAGGAACCAGCCTGTTTGGAAAATGTGAGAAGTAGAAAGTTCAGGTATTTGTGTTCAACATGTAAGAAGTAGAAGGTACAGGTATTTGTGCTCAACATGTAAGAAGTAGAAAGTACAAGTATTAGTGTTCAACTTGTAAGAAGTAGAAAGTACAGGTATTTGTGTTCAACATGTAAGAAGTAGAAAGTACAAGTATTAGTGTTCAACATGTAAGAAGTAGAAAGTACAGGTATTTGTGTTCAACATGTAAGAAGTAGAAAGTACAGGTATTTGTGTTCAACATGTAGAGAAGTAGAAGTACAGGTATTGTGTTACAACATGTAGAAGAAGTAGAAGTA
>NW_011363876.1:18000-18553 GCF_000735185.1 Notothenia coriiceps | reverse complement strand
TGTAAGAAGTAGAAAGTACAGGTATTTGTGTTCAACATGTAAGAAGTCAAAGTAAAAACTCATCAGAAAAATAAGTAGTGGAGTAAATTACTGATACCAGAAAAATGTACTTAAGTACAGTAACAAAGTATTTGTACTCCACTACTTCCACCCTCTGCATTTATTTTTATTATACACTTGTTTTTCATCTGGAGTCCCTTTGATCATAAATGAGACTATTTGTAAAAAGCTTAGAGGAATACTTTTATAATAACAATAAATAAGGGCAAAATAATGAATAACTTCTGCATTTAAATGGACTTGGTTTGTACTTCCTCATGTCTGTGCAGTATTTACACTGAAATGGAATGAGATAGAGGAATACAGATGCACACAATGTACAACTTTATTTTGTGTTACAGTTGATTTGTATTCCTTATTTTATTCCGTCCATCACAAAGTAAATACTGTTATTTTGTATATATGTGACCCGCTCTATCGAAATCAGTCGGAAGTCTCAACGGTTCATTTCAAATAAACGTGGATTTGCGTAAAAAGATAGTGTTTGTGTGTT
>NW_011363876.1:10773-17970 GCF_000735185.1 Notothenia coriiceps | reverse complement strand
TAGTTTTGGAGGTTCGGGTGTTTTGTTTGATTTTAAATAAACAAAGCCTTTGCTTTCAGAACATGAAACTTTTATTTCCAAAATCACACAATAAACACATGTTTGAAGCTTGTGAAGGGAAGAAGACAGCTCTCACTCGCACCCTGCTGTTCCTCAGCGCCGCTCCCCCTCCCTCCGGATGACATTATGAATGTAAGGCGTATAGTAACCTTAGATAACACGGCAGGGTCCGTTACAGTTTGTTTTCATCTGATTTCAATTAAACAAAGTCTTGGCTTTCAGAATATTAAACTTGTTTCGGCAAATTCAGATGATAAATACAACACTCACTCACTCACTCACTCACTCACACTCACACACACACTCACTCACTCACTCACTCACTCACTCACTCACTCACTCACACACTCACTCACTCACTCACTCACTCACTCTCTCACCACACACACACTCACACACACACACACTCAGACACACACACTCACTCTCTCACACACACACTCAGACACTCACTCACTCACTCACTCACTCTCACTCACTCACTCACTCTCACACACACACACTCACACACACACACTCAGACACACACACTCAGACACACACACTCACTCACTCACACACACACACACTCACTCGTGAGCTTCCCCCAGACCAGTAATCCAAACTAAAATGTCTTCCCTCCGTAGTCCTTTGATCATTTGCTCCACTAATAATCAATCCGATCGATGGATTTCAGAGAAGTGATGACTCGGTGACAGTCATTATATAATGTGACATATTTTGCTTAATATTTACAACAACAATCCTGATATCATCAGAAAGCTAGGAATCTCCTCTTTCCAACAGTGTATACAACTCAAAATGTGTCTTCGGGTCGATGCGACTGAATTCGATGGAGCAGGTCACAAATATTTGTTATTTTAAATATTTTTCTATTTCTCTACCTGTGTTTTTAATAATTGTTTTCATGTACCACGACACCAAGTCCAATTCCCCGTACGTGTAAACCTACCTGGTGATCAACCTGATTCTGATATCTCTATCTCTCTCTGTGTTCTTCTCTCTCTCTCTCCTCCAGAACTTCGGGCTCCTGTACAGCGTCGCCCGCAGAGTCACGCAGCCCAAAGTGAAATCCCACTAAAGTACAAGTTCCACATCTCTCTCTCCATCTTCTTCAAATCCAAGAACTTGTGTGAAAGCAGGAGCTGGGCCGAGCCGAACCGACGGCTTTCAAAACCCAGCAGAATATTTTTCGTTTCCTTCATCCATAAACTATGATGTCAGATTGGACCGCTGCCAACTCCTCCTTTTGGTCTCTCCGGACTGGAACAATCAGGAATCATTTCTCTCACACACACACACACAGAAATGTTTCCAGTGAGAGATGTAGACGGGATTCAGAGACTGTCTGAAGTCGCTGAGTTTAACCCAGATAATAATTAAGGACAGATTCACATTGTTTAAATACGATACTCACACTCCCATAAAGAAGTTTAAACAGTTATCAGTCGGTGTCATTATTATTTATTTTCATACTGACTGTTGAAGTCACATTGTAGAGAGGAAACCACTTTTCTACGTGCAGCGGTAGATTATATGCGAGTCTTTTTGGGTCGTAATTCCCTGTTTTTTCAAAATAAAAAGACTTCAAATTAACTCATTTTAGTCTCTGGTGAATTTAGAAAAGACTGGATTATGTTTCCCATTTCTTTAGGGCTGCAATTTAACAAATGTAACTAACATTAACGAGCGTTTTAGAAAAACTGGATACAAATTCACATTGAATTCCATGATGTTTTCAAACTACCTTTTTTTTTTGTCCGACTCGGAAACAAATGACAAATATAATTTCTAAAAGGCATAGAAAATACTTCAAATGTTCGCCGTTTGTTCTGAAGAAAAGTATACAGCGATGATGAAAATATGTGCAGCTTAAAAATGCCATATGGGTTTGTGAGTATTGAAATCTGAATTTGTCCTTTTTTTTAAGTGAAAATTAGACAAAAATCCACAACTTGTCAAAACAAAATGTGAAGTAGTGTCTAGATGATCCTGATTAAATCGCCTTGGTAGTGAAATAATGAAAAGCAACATTCGATTGCCAGATAATTACTGTTTGCATTAACCCCCCCCCCTTAATAATATCTAACGTTAGGGACGTTTTTCCACTTTTTGTGCCCCTATTTTCCTGTAATGTTTGTTTCTGTGACTTGGTTTTCTTACTGCTCAAGTCTTTTTTTGTAATGAATAAAACAAGTCATGCTGGGAAACGCTGAGTCATGTTAAAGCTGGTCTTAGAATACAATCAGGGCGACGTGTAGAGACGAGATAACGACCCCTTTTTTTATCTGAGAGAAACACCTTATGAGTTTGTGACTTCAGCGATAATCTGATCTGAGATTTTTTTAAACTGTGTTAACATTTTGTCGCTGCAGTGTTTGTGTTAAAATTGGAAGAGACAGATATTGGTCCTATTAAAACGTGTGTGTGTGTGAATGAATACTGCAGTGACTCCCGATGTGTCTCTACCTTGTTGTGGGTGATTTTTTGTTTTTTGTATTTTCCACCGCGTGACCCTTTTTTTTACCGACTCGAGGGAAATGCTGCGTGCGTGGTACATATGAATTTTTAATTTATTGAAGCAGTTATTTTTTCATTTGTGCACTGAACCCTTCTCCGCTCACACTTGATCTCTGCAATGAAAAGTTGTGATTAAAATAAAAAAAATGTATAAAAAAAAACACACAAAGCTGCTTTTTTTTCGTTTACTGACATGTTTTATTTGATGGGAGGAAATGAAATGATAACATTGGCTGAATGGTATTAAAATTGCATTACAAAAGAGCATGTCTTTATCAATTCAGATTTAAAAAGTGGTCAGATTTCCTTAAAACAAAGAAAGGGTAATTTGTTTATCATACAGTGAATAGTGATCCACTTGTATTTACTGATTCTTCCCACAAAGTCACACAAATCCCCCCAAATTCTCCCCTTCCCTTTTTCTAATCTTCCTATTGAACAATAAAAATAATACTAATAAATTACAGTGCAATTTATAAGAAATACCTGCAGGGCGTTTTCTGCCCGTCGTTCTCTAAGCGCTTCGTCTCGTCAGCTCCCACAAACGCCCGACAAATTATTTTAGGTGGACGTTTGGCACAAATAAAACACTCGCAGGGACAATTTGAAAAGGCGAAATTCAGACCGACAACTCGTACAGACGTCATGTCTACCAAGAAACATCGAAAAAAGTCAAAATTCCTGATCTTAAAAATAAGAAACAATTGGTATAATTTCACTTTTTTTTTTTTTTCTCATTTGCTTCAATAACATGTCATATTTCAGACTAGTGGAATGAAAACAACCAGATTCCAAATTAAGTTGTTTATTTCACTTTAATTAGACTCAAAACGTGTGTTTATTTTGCACTAAAGTTCTACACTAAAGGAGGATTTCTCCCTTAATGTGTAGAAACGGTTTAAACATCAAATATCCCACAAGTTGTCGGTCTGAACTGAGCTTCACATGCAATATTAAGAACATTTTAAATAAGAATAATCCAATTAAATACAGAAAGATAAATAAATGATCAATTTAAAAGAAAATGTTCCTTTTATTTTTGATTTGTCTTGGAGACAGAAATGACATTTCTTAACTTAAATCATGATTTGTTCCTAACAAAAACTTTACTTTCCTAACTTAACGGACGTTTCTGGCCGAAAATCCTGAAAATAAATCCTCTTTTGTGGTGCGTAGGGGTGGGGGACGTGTATGAAATTCATTTTTTAAATCATACTGACATAAAAAGTTAAAGAACATTAAATTAAATATTATCTAACGCACATCTGGTAGTTGCTGCAGATGTATTTGGGGTAATCTATCAAAGTAAAAATCATTAAGATGCAAAATAAACACATTTGAAACCGTCTGATGGTGCGTTTGTGTCCCCTTAAGACTGTAGGAATGTTTTTATTTTTGTAAATACCAGACTTTAGGGATGAGACACACCTAATCCACATGTTGGGTGTTTGTGGGTTTACTGCAAACTTCACACAAAAAAAACCCCCCGACTGTGTGGGTCTTCAGTCTCACTTCCTGTCTGACACTACACATGTTGGATAAGAACCGTGTTTTCTACAGTACAGCTGATCACAACTGGAATACTAACAGTGCTCTCAGAGGAAATAAAACAGCAGCAATTAAAAAAAAACAAAAAACATGACTACAGAAATAAAATATAAAATTAGTTGTAACCCCGCCCCACACCATGATGTTTAGGGGGGGGGGTGTAAATGTGGAAGACAGACAGAAAGCATCTGCGGCTCCAGCAGCACAAGCCCACCGTTCATCCAACAACAAGCTGGAATTTGATCGAGAGGAAGTGTAGAAAATATCCCTTTCAAAATATAACAGGTGCAGCAGCAGCGTGCACTCTCACAGAAGAATTACAGAGACTGATCTGATTTATGAGACACAATCATCCCATCCTTTGAGTCTGAAATATATATCAAGATGTGTGTTTTTAAATGCCAAATTGAGGCTCATCACACACCTGTTTTCATGTGTTTGTCAGTAGGGCTGGATCATATAAATCACTATATATCATGATAAGAGACTAGATATTTAATATGTTTAATAGTTTCAATATTATTTCATATTTATTTTTTCCAGATGACTTTAAAAATCTTCCCATATGTGGATTTTTAGGATGAAATTGTCCTTGTGTGATATATCTTTTTTTTAAATGCATTATTAAATAACATTGAGGATAATCACACACTGTTTTTAGTAGAGCTTGTGATATCAGAACATTATATTACCTTAGATTTGAGATATTGTAATTGTTGTAACATGTTGTATCTCTGGGTTTAAATGCTGCATTACAGGAGATATTGTGATATTGATGAAACCCTTAGATGCACGAGTGCCTGGACCCCACTCTCTTCCATAAGTGGGTCAAAAAGGACCCGTATTAGAATAATATTGTGTTTTTATGCCATTTTTGTCATTTTGGTTATTTAGTATTATATTTTGGTTCACACTAGAAATGTAATTTTTCACTATTTATAATTTTAGACATTTCTTTTACATTTTGAAAAAAAAACGAAATTCCATAGAAAATGCATGCGGGTCATTTTTGACCCACTTATGGAAGCTTGGGGTAGAAATACAAAAACTACAATTTCATAAAATTTAAAATTTGAATGGCATGATATCCAAAACATGTTTTTTGAGGAATAGCTGGAAAATGAAATGATAAAAATCTAAGGGTTAAAAACATTAAAGTAAACTAGTAGGGGATCTTTCACTGTATAATTGAATAGTTTAAAAACTAAAAAAGTACAGATAAAGGAGTTTTTTTAAACCAAAAACGTCCAAAGCCTTTTTTTTGTCACGTCAGAAATGTATTTTCTCAGATTAAACCCCTTCGAGAAAAATCAACGTGTCCCAAACACACTTTTCTAGTAACGGCCTCTTCCAATCAAGTCCTTAATTCCACATATGGTATAATTTGACTAGTTTCGTGTCGTCCAGCCCTATCTATAGTTCTTCGTGTCGAGTGGTCGCTGCTGCTTCAAAGAAAGATCACTGTTCAGTTTTTTAGACATTAATACAGATATGATTACATAGCGAGAGGATTTGTTTTCTTCATTGTTTGTGAGACAATGTCATAGCATATTTCTCAAAAATCATTCCATGTCATGCATTCCTGAATAATGTGTGCATACATAATGTTTATTTATTCTTTTATATCATACTGATCTTTATCTTTACACAAGTTTTTTGGCTATTGTTACAATTTTTCTGTAAATCGCCGCCATAAATTAAATCCGTTTTGTTTCAAACAAATCAAAACGATGCGGATGAATCCCCGTCAATCAATTCTAGCTCTTTGCCGTCATTAAACCAGCAAGAGGCTTGTTTGCCTTCATGTCAGTGCAGACGCTCTGCCACACACACACACACACACACACACACACACACACACACACACACACACACACACACACACACACACACACACACACACACACACACACACACACACACACACACACACACACACGTAGGAACAATAAAAATAAAACAATAAAAAGCTTTTCCCGTACTTTAAATACTTCCAAAGCCGGTTGATCGTCAGCAAAAAGAGATAAGAGGAACTGAGAGGTGAAATGTTGTGAAAAGGTTTATCAGCTACATCCATCCTGAAACACCACGCACGCACGCACGCACGCACGCACGCACGCACGCACGCACGCACGCACGCACGCACGCACGCACGCACGCACACACACACACACACACACACACCCACACACTCTCTCTAATGTGGCGTTTTAATTCAGAGTAATGGACGCCACCGCTGACTTGTGCGATGATATGTTAAATCAATACGTGTGGTTTCATCACTGCTGCAGATGTGAAATATGGAGCTGAGAAAAAAAACTTGATATTTTTCGTTTGAATCTGGATTTTTTTAGCCTCTCCTCTTCACGTCAGAGAAGATGGACGGAGGATTCATTATTCCAAAACCTCGAGTATCTTCCGTTTTTTTTTTTTAAATAAACTTTTCCCACTTCTTCTGACGCTCGTGATGTTTCAACATTTCTACTGAATCTATCAAATGTAAAAGTTAGCAACAATAGGACAAAAAGTCAGCTGGAAAACATTCACAGTGCTCTAATCAAAACAAACCACAGCGATGAAATGAAATGTTCCTAAACAAATAAAAGGGTAGAAACTCCTCGCAGCCTGATCTCACTTCCTGTCTGCAGTGCAGCCAGCCGCCTGGTGGGGGCGCTGTTATAGATGCTTCTCTTTGGTGACCCCGTTCTGCACGTGGTTCCTGTGGGACACACACACACAACACACACATTAAATGACTTTTAATTCAATCTAAGTCTGTCTAAGGGCGGTTTTTACCATAACTTGTAAACCTGAATCAACCTGAGATTCTTTATTTGTATGTTTCTTAAATATCTTGTATTTAAATACACTATAGCACTATATCTTAATGCTTTGAATGATTTTTGAAAAGGACTTTGAATAGAGGCGAAGTCCCGCCCATCTACTTCCGACCCATGGGTCCTTATTTCGGGAAAATTATTTATTGAAGTGAATGGAGAGAGAAAGATTATCTTTCGATCCCGTTTGAATTGTGCCACGAACGATGTTTTTCAATCGGATCAATTATTA
>NW_011363876.1:0-4547 GCF_000735185.1 Notothenia coriiceps | reverse complement strand
CCCAGAATCCACCTCAGCATCCACCCCAGCTTCCCCCCCAGCATCCACCCCAGCTTCCACCCCAGCTTCCACCCCAGAGTCCACCCCCAGCATCCACCACAGCATCCACCCCAGCATCCACCCCAGAATCCACCTCAGCATCCACCCCAGCTTCCACCCCAGCATCCACCCCAGCATCCACCCCAGCATCCACCCCAGCTTCCACCCCAGCTTTCACCCCAGCATCCACCCCCAGCTTCCACCCCAGCTTCCACCCCAGCTTCCACCTGTAGGCTCGGGGATAGTTATCTAATCATCACTCAATGTTCTTTGTAAATCTGTGGAGTGATGAGGCCCGAGCCTAGACGCCAAACTCAAACTATATGCTGCTATAATAAACATATTAAGAAACACGTGAGTTGTCTGACTGTTGTCTACTGGTTACTATTTATCAAAAATTGCTTTGTGTTAATGTTTAATAAAAGCACAAATTGTAAACCCTACAAGAAGTCCCAACATCTGTCAATAAATGTAGAAATGTATATAAATAACCACTTATTTATATATTATTGCAGTTTAGCGCATTTATTCTACTATGGAGTATTTAATTTTACATTTGTATATATATTTGTCTGTATTTGCATATGTGTGCCTATATATAAATATGTTTTGTATGTTTGAGGTGACTTTTCATCGCCACCAACTGTACTGTAAATGTTGTGCATCTGACAAATAAAGCCTGTAAATCTTTGCAGATGACTCGTGCACGACCTGCTTCAATAAATGTTTTCTGTTGTGCATATCTTACTGTAGAAGACAGAGGGGGGGTCATGGAAGAAGGAGTAGGAGGTGAAGAAGAGCAGGTAGGTGCTGTAGGACCAGGACATGGTGTAGAAGACCAGCTTCCACGCACTCTCCGGCATCTTGGCAGCATCTTTGGGCAGCAGCCGGCACCACCGAGCCAGAGGCTGCGGAGAGAGAGGAGGAAGGAGAAGAAGAAGTCAGACAGGAAGTACATCGAGCTGTGTGTGAGCATGTGGCTGTGTGAGCTGCAGCTGGAGGTGCTTCACTCACAATTACTGATTAATTCAGACGGTGTTCCTTTACAGAAATGTGAAATTCAATACACGGCTCTCCATTCACCACGCGGATTCTTTACCGTCCGTTAATGCACCGGAGGGAAATCATTGGGTCTCTCTTTTTATTGGACATGACATGTTTATATTGTTCCATTAGGTGTAGCCTGAGAAGTATTTCTGCAAAGACTCAAATACTCTAAGAAGAATGAGCAGGAACATGTAGAGGGGAATTGTTATAAAGGGACGGTAGTTTTTGCAACAACTCAACAAAAAACATTTTTAAATAATAAAAAAAACAAATGGTATTAAAAAGATGTGGCTCAAAGATTGGTGACATCCTCCTGGATCCATCTTTTTTTTGAATACACGTTGACATTATTTTTAGGCATTTGAATTGTCTCCATTGTATATTTTATATCTGTTTTAATCGAGGAAGACAACATCTTTTAAATGTCTTGGGAGAGGGAACTTCCTTTGTTGCTCTCCTCGAGGTTTAAAACATGTAATGTAATCTTGACATGGGAAAATAATAGAGCTATAGTCATGTAAATCCATGAGAGGAGGCCTCATGATCTGCAAACCCATTAAATCCACACACAGTGAGATGTTATGTTGCTGGTGTTTATCAAAGTGTTTCCTGGTTACTGCGAGGGTCTTAGGAAAGAGTTTAGAAAAACACTAGACCTCCTGAAGGCCAATGATAGACTCACACTTTCCTTAGACAGTCACGTTTTCCCGGAAATGGGAAGTTGTTCTTTTACTTCTGTGTGTTTGTGAGCTTTAATGCAGAAACGACATGGACGCTGCAAAGAAGATGTGTTGTAGGCCTATTTAAATGTGTATACAGTATAATGTTAATAAACTAGCACACATGCATCCCACGTTTGTATCCAGGGTGCAACATTTTTAGTTGTCGATAGTGGGGGTCAAACTCAAATACACAGTGGGCCAAAATTAAAAAATGGGTGCTAGTCGAGGACCGGACTGGTTCAATGTTTATTGCAGAACTTATTGCACATATTAAACCTGGAACTAACAAAGCTTAAATGATTGCCTATAAAAACAAAATTAAACATTAAATAATCAGTTTCATTCATTTCTTATGGCTCTATCTGCAGCTTTTCCAGAGTCATTTCTTATGATTACATTTTTCCACAGGCCAACAACAGCTTCAACAAAACTATTTCCCTCAAAGAGAAACCAAACATGCCCTGTTGTCGTGAGAGAGAAAGTGCAGAAGGAAACATCCATTAAACTCAGTGTGCTGCTCTGTGATGCTAGTTCAGATACTTGGCATCTCATCTTGGGTGCAAGGTCATCAATGTTTGGGCTCAGGCTCTGAGCTGAGGAAACCCTCAGGATGGAGTGAAGGTGTGTGTGCAATATACCGGCGGGCCAGATCTAATAGTAATTAAAAATTATCCTGCGGGCCGAAATTAAATCCACCAAGGGCCTGATTTGGCCCCCGGGCCTTGAGTTTGACACATGTGGTCTATACAGTGTTTACGTAAAAAACAAAGATTGACGGGGCGTTCATGTACATTTTCTAAGTGCAGGAATGACGTTTTCTGATGATTTCTGACACCACATGAAGCCTACCGTACATATATCTCTCAATGTCAACAGGAGGGAAACTCAGCTTGTGATTCAGATCATGGCCAATGGTACAGCCTTACACCAGGCTTCAAGAAATGTCAGGGTGTAATTTTCTATAAAAGCTCCTGAAGGATAAACAGACGAACCGGGCCAAAAACATGAGCTCATTGGTCCAAAATCACCTTGGAAATCCTGGATTGAATCACAACACAGGTGTTTACCTCCCTTTGTGTGAAGCAAATGGAAGAGCAAACCGTTTTTGACCGCAGTGCACATGTTGTTTTTGAAATGCTAAATGGATATGGATTCTCTTAAATAACAACGTGCTGTTGATTGTCTGAATCATACACAGCCTTGGATATATCTGCAACGATGCACAAATGACGGGTTCAAACAGAATGAATTTACGCACCCTTATGAATGAAGCTTCAAACTCTTCAGCACAGACGTGGTTTTAAATGTGTTTGTGGTGAACTTGCACACATGCATCCCACGTAGAACCAGAATTACCACGTTTGTTTCCAGGGTGCAACACGTTTTGTCCATCAGCCACATAGCTAGAGGTGTTCAAAGTTCGACAGCCATGCAACAGATACCCTTGGTCTTTATGGATGGTGAGCGATGCACAGATATTAGCCATATTATACCAGCATTTGGACAGTACATGTTGAAGAAAGTTATATTTTAGCGATTTAAGTCTATGCTACTAAGTCCTAATTCTTATGATCATGGAAACACATATATCTTTATTATGGTGTGTATTTTAGTAACATTTTGATTAACTGTGCTGCCTTAAAGACAACATCCTCTATACCTTAGAGGTGTTTAATAAGAAACCCATGATTGTTTGTTCATGTATATAGTGGTACATGTTGGGGTGTTGATTGAAAGTGTAATATGACCCTATTTAAGCAACATGTTTTAGATTAGATTATATTCCTTTTGTTGTCCGAGTACAGCGAATTCCCGAAGGTGCAATCACACATAACAGACACTATAAGTATCATTTTGACAATACAAGCTAAACTTTTAATATATAATATAGAGTAGGGATGCTTCGATCGATCGGCCGATATTCACTCTCTGCCGATCGATCGGTGCTCTCTATAAATGCTGATCGGGAGAGCCGATCACATGACGTAAAATACTTGTTTCATTTGAATTCAATATTCAATAATTGAATGTGACTTACTGTGAAATGATGCACCCCCATCGTGAAATGCACCCCTTGACACGGGAACGCGCATGTATGAATGTATAGTCCGCTATTCTATGTTGTCTTTTTGATGGTTGGGTTGTCGAATCCTGGATTTTGCATTCATTCGTCACTTATTTTTCACTACATTTTTTATTTAATATATGTTTTTATTTTATTGTGACATCCTGTCTGTATACCTTTGCTTGTACTTGTGCTTTACAATGTATTTTTTATTTTTACATCAAGTGCTTGAGGGTGGGATTAATATTATTTTGGGTGGTGCCTTTTATGAACAGCCTGGTTGCCACGCTATGCACCCCTTGCTATCTCTGACAATAAACGTATCACATACATTAAAGGGGACCTATCATGCAAAATGCACTTTTGTACGTCTTTTCTACATGAATATGTGTCCCCGGTGTTCCAGGGAACTCACCAAGTGTCAGAAAACACAACCCTTTCTATTTTCCTCCATACCCAAATCTCTTAAAAAGGGGCTGCAACGGATCTGATACAGACTGATCCAGATTTGAACACTTCTATGACGTCACAGAAGTGGCGCTACGGCTATTGGGCCAACTCCACCAATCAGGAGGAGGCAGCCACGGACATTGCCGTTGGAAAGCGCTGGAGACGATGTAGTACATATGCCAGGCCTGTAGATGGTGCTGTTCTCACAGAATCAGCCCATGAAA
>NW_011363875.1:0-34003 GCF_000735185.1 Notothenia coriiceps | reverse complement strand
TTCTCATGAACTAATTTTAGTTCCGGCTCTTTTTGGTGTGAACGCGACATTTCGGAACTATATCGGAACTAAAGTGGGAAAAGTACTCCGGTGTGAACGCGGCTATGGAGACATGTCCCAGTAAAGGAACTAAATACAAACATGAACTTGAACAAAAAAGTTCATATTTAAAAAATAAAAATATGAATGAGCATTATCTTTCCTCTTTAATATTTTACAAGAACAAGTGTGTCTTCTCAAATATAACTTTGTTGTGGCCATAATTATGCTTATTGACACTTTGCCTTTTCCTTTGTTTCTCTTCTCATTGTCTCTCTCTTCTCCTCTCCATATGGGATGTATAGATGGCAGAGATCCACATGGTGTACGTCAGCGCTTTGCTCCTGGCCTTCTTTTCACAGTTTCAGAACGCAGGCCTCCTCAGCTCGCCGCTGGTCAGCCTCCTGATTGGCACATGGGTTGCCAGGAACTACCAGGTAGAGTTAGCTGCTCCTTCACATCAGAACAAAAGAAAACTGAGAAAGATTTTCTTTTGTATTCGCCAAGCTGCAGTTGAAACAGGTGAGTAACACCATCTCAATGCTTTGTTCTGCTTTTTGCAGCAAAAGATGAAGACGGGCCCTTTTCTGTCCAGAGTGATGAAGCTCTTCGTATATTTCCACCTAGTCTTTACCACAGGGATCACCTTCAGTTATCTGGTCAAGGTAAAATCAACCACAATATCATGTAATTGATCCATTTCAACTCAAATAGCATTCTTTTTTATACATACTTTTTAGTGATTATCTTTGATTGTATAAAACTGTTGGTTTATCACCATTGTTTATCTTATACAGAAAGTCGTTCAAGGAGATGAGAGTGACTTCTTCTTGAAATTCCTTGAAGTCAAATTTGGGCTCAACACAACGACGTGAGTCACAGCTCTTACATGAAATGTTACAATATAGGCTTACACAAAGCTCTGTCTATCCATATTTAGGTTTGTTTCCTGTCAGTATAATCGTATCCAATGTAATCTAATTGCAATATTTTCTTTTCCTTCTTTGTCAGTGACTTTATCACCAATTTCCTCCTGTGCCAAGAGAGTTTCCAGGTCCCGGGTCAGGACTTATTTCTGCGCCTGACGCAGGCCTCAGTCCTTCCCTTCTACTTACTGGTGCTCACTGTGTGCCTGCTGTCCACCCTTCAGACCATTTACAGGAGACTCAGGTTAGAGATTTGTACAGAAACACTGTGCATGAGGCTCATCATGGGTGTATTTAAAAAAATTACATTTACAGAGCTGCTGATCAAAATGAATACCAGCTACACATTCCTGACCCGCCAGCTCATAGCGTATTCAGGATTATAAAAATGATTTCAACAATAATGTAGCTCGGGTTAGAACCTATCCGTAATCATGACACCCACTGCCCATTATTGCTTATTATTTGTGTACTTAAGACTTTGCTATATATTTTTTTCTGTGTACTTAAGTTTGTTTCATTTGTTCGTTTCAATGTTTTTTGTGTTTTTTTATTATTTTATTCACAGAATTTCAGAAATGTAAACTGCAACGTGTAATTTGAATGATTTATTAATGAGCTGAACACAAGCAGTAGGTGCAGATTATCGGACACTAATTCTACAAATGTCAATGTTTCTGTACAACATTACATTTAATACAGTGGGCTGCCGATGAAAACCAACCTCAAACTTGAAGATGGGCGAATAGGAGAGCAGCCCGAGGTCATCTATCATGTTTTTCACACGTTGATTTTTGGAGGCCTGGCTCTTCTGTTTGATGGGTATGTTGATCATTTGGAATCCTAACATGTTTCTTAAAATATATCATTGTTAAATTGTAATGACACAACAGCACATTGACTGTTTGTCTTTCACTCAGGATGAAATATTTATGGACCCCGTACGTCTGCATGTTCACAGCGTTCGGTGTGTGTTCTCCGGAACTCTGGATGACTGTGTTTAGGTGGCTCAAACTCAAGTCCATCCACCCTGTAGTTCTGGTGAGCCTTTTTTAGTTTTAACAGCAACCTTTCTTAGTAATATTATTATTATTATTATTTTGGATTTTCTCCTGCTAAATACCCTCAAAAGGGCGTTTAAGTTGCATCAATAACTTGCCACATTGTGTTGCTTCCTTTAAGGTATTATTATAAGTTGTTAATGGTTGCTTATGCCCTCTAGTCTCTCATCCTGAGCACAGCGGTTCCTACCATCATTGGTTTCAGTTTGTGGAGAGAGGTGAGATTTTCAGCTTTTTTAAGCTCTTTATTAAGCGTCTTTGAGCATTAGGAAAAGCGCTATAAAAATCTCATGTATTATTATTTATGTCAAATATTTAAAGAAGCATACATGGCCTTACACTGCTCTTTCTCCTTTCTGCAGTACTGCCCTCGTGTCTTAGCAGAGCTGTCAGAAGTGCAGGAGTTTTACGATCCAGATAAAGTGGAGCTGATCAGCTGGATCAAGTGAGTCCTTATATCTTTCTGTATTTTTAAATATATCTCTTAAGTCTTTATTGTGGCGGTTAACTACCTCTTGCTGTCATGCAGGTCACAGGCTCCAGCAGCGGCGGTCTTTGCCGGCAGCCCTCAGCTGTTGGGAACCGTGAAGTTGTGTTCAGGTGCAACCGTGACCAGTTTACCGCTTTATACAGATATCAAGCTGCTGAGGAGGACTGAAGACGTGAGTGAGATGAAATATTTATTCTGAAGGAAAATAAACTAAAGGAGAACATAGATTCAGATGCAGTGGCGTAACTATCAACGTTGCACCGGGGCCCAGAGCGGGCCAGGGGCCCATGCAAAAATAAATCAAAAATATGGCATTGACCGGTTCGCGCAGTCTTCAAAGTAACCAAGCAACCTAAATGAATTTGTCTGTCCAATAACCTTGCTCCCTCTCATGTCATGTGATACCTTGCGTGACGAGCGAACCGTTTAATCAACCTGTACTGTACTGTAGCTGTAGCAGCAAGTTCGGTAGCATTATAAAAAATGTAATAGCTTGCATTTATAATGTACAGCAAACCAAAGCACAAGAGTGGCGCTCAAAAGAGAAAGGACAAGAGAGAACAAGGAGATGTAACAGCTAAACTGACTAAATTAGACAGTTTTTTTGGTCATACATCGTCCTCGAAATCGAGCGCTAATGTTAGCAATGTTGACGTGCAGCGGCAGCCGGATCCGGAGGCTAACGATAGCTCATGTGCCTCACCATCATCACTGCCATCTAGCTCCACAAGTGAAGCTGTATCCGTGGCCGTAGCTGTGCAACCTTCTTCGCCAGCCAGCCAGGAGGAGAGGCTGTATTTGGCTGTGCCAGGCGGTGGTCCAACAGTTCCCCCAAGGGCCCCAACCGATAGGGGACTCTATGGCGCTATTGAGACCCCCGACGCCAAGATCACAAGCTATATTATAGCAACCGGTCTATGTAGGCCTACCGGCCCATTCCCCAGAGACAAACATCAAGGAAACAGGTTTAATCCTCTTCTTAGTTCGCTGTGCCGTTGTCAGGCTGTGGTGGTCTGAGGCCAGGGCAGGCTGTTGTTGATAGCCTACATGTAGCGCTTCTGAGTGGTTGTGTATGTCCTTGCGTGTGTGAGCGCATCAGTGTGCGCTTATGTTTGGGGTGATGGGGGGGCCCTAAACAATATTTGCACCAGGGCCAATCACAACCTTGTTACGCTACTGTTCAGATGAGTTAAGTAACGACCATTGTTTTTCTTGCAGACTTACCAGGTGTATGCAATGAGATCTGCAGAGGACATTTATAAGATTCTGACTTCTCAGAAGGCTAACTATGTGATCATCGAAGAGTCCATTTGTAACGAGCTGAGTGTTAATAAAGACTGTAGGATCAAAGATCTGCTTGATATTTCCAATGGACACGTGAGTTACAGTATGAACTTATTATTTTACCACCAGCTGCAGATCCCCCTCTGTTTATCTAGTAATGCTGTTGCCATGAGTTGAAAAGAGCAAAACACCAAAATCTGAATTGTGAGGTTTTCATTCACAGAAAAAAAGTGCTATTTTCTTTTCTTTGTGTTGCTCTTGTCCATTACTAAGAGACATTTAAATACTACAATTGTAAATTGCACTGTATATCTAGATATTGAATAGACAAACACAGTTTAAGGGAATAGCTTGGAAATGAGCTGGGCGTTAGATATTTATTCATTTATTTTAAGAGGGACAGTGCACATTAATCAACATTTCTGTAAATGTGCCAGAGTTAGCCAAGAGGCTATTTTTCTTCTGTAGTCCCTGGACAACGATGATGGAATTGATTCCACTCTCATGACCGATTGTTAAATATATAGCTTCCAATGGTAGACAGTTAGCTTAGCATAACATTTGGAATCCGGGATGAACGGCTAGCCTGACCCTGTCAAACAAGAACAAAATTAGCACATCTAAAGCTAACCAAAATATATATATTTTGTTTATTTTATGCAAAAAAAAAACCATATAAATGTAATATTTTGTAGTTGCTACGGGGTTTATAAACTGGAATTATTCTTGGCTGGAAGCAGTTATTTCTTTATTACAGCTAAGCAATTTTTTTTCAAACGCTGAGCTAATTCAATTCAAATTCAATTGAAAGGTTTTATTGTCATATGCACAAAGCTACAGTGTAGAAATGGCAATGGAATTCTTCTGACCTGAGCTCCTCCAACAATGCAACATATATAATAAAATACAAAAAGCTAAGCTAACTGAAGCTTCATATTTACATTTGAGGCATAGGAGTGTTATCAATCTTCTAAGTCTTGGCTAGAAAGTAAATAGGTATGTCACCCGACATGTCAATCTCTTTAAATGCATGTTCAATATGGATACATATAGTTAATAACAATGCAGGAATTATTATAAATACAGCTTGTGTATTCTGAGATATGTCATGTTTTTAAGGAAGTCATTAACATCCCATATTATCTTGTGTGATTCAGGTGGTTTATGACAAAGGAGAGGTTTACTCGTTCTCCAAGCACGGAAGATTCTGCCAAGAGATAAAGATGAACTACTCGCCTTACACCAACTACTTTACCCGGGTCTTCTGGAACCGCTCGTACCACGTGTACAAAGTGAACTCTGTCATCTCCTTTCAGTACTGAGAGCAGCTCCACCTTCCTGCTGAGACTCAACTGAGCCTGACTCTGCCCTTCTCCAGTGTTCCTTGTCCAAAAAACAAAGGACTCTGGGAAAATGTCTTATCACTGGTACTTTCCACATCCTGGCGATGGTGATGATGCAAATTCAGACATACATATTGTCCTGGTTTTGGCCTACGCATTGTTAAAATCAACATGAAATGTCTCATTTTAGGATAAAATATGCCATCAATCAAGCCATGTGTTACTGCAATGTATTTAATGAAGGGAGAGTTTAATATGTGAGTTGTGTGCTCACGTTGTACAGAAGCTGAGAGCAGGTGTGGTTGATGAGATTTTGCAAAAGGGAAGTGATAAAGTAAAAGTGAGCAATGTTAAAGAACATTAGCCCGTGAATATATATTTGCAGCTCGTTAGCAAACCTTAGGAAGATGAAAAAGTTGTGATATCACATTTGAAGTGTAAAGCTGCTTCAAAGAAAAGAAAGATGAACAATTGTGGAGAGACAGTTTGTTTTTAATGTGTCTTATGTGCTCTGCTTTTCCCATTTTAAACAGGCTTTCTTTTCAAATCCCCCTCGTTTTATGTGAACTCATATTTTGATTGATTGAACATGCATGGACAAAGGCACAACATGTGTGAACTTTCTTCCAGCCTTAAAGTGAAGTGGATGCTGGTTCTGAAAATACTCATTTCCAACGCTTTGTGTCATCATACTCTTCATCTGGATGCCTTATTTTGAGATGTATGACCTGACTGACTGTTTACCCATCACAGTTTAAGTTAAGCCTCAGCCTGACCATTTCACCTCCTCTGGTTCTTACCTAAAGTATTTGGTGGTTATTTCCTCTGATGCAATAATGCAATTCGTACCAATGACTGTCCCTCTGCAAAAGGCCTAGCAGTAAATATTAGTTGTTTTTTTGGATTATGGAAAATAAAGTGTGTATGAGTTGTTAAATACAAAGCTGATCTCTACAGTCTGTTGCCCTATTTTTGGATAGTTTCTATAATGATTTTTATAAGTTAATATGATGGTCCCTTTTTCATGCAAATTGGAATGAATAGGGAATTAAAAAATAACTTTTTTATAGAATAAATGTTCACCTCTAATGTGTATTTATGTGTATCACATTTGATTGTCCATGTAGTTTATTAATTTACTACTTAATTGTATATAACGAATGAATTCATATTATAGTATTATATTACTCAATTTTCTTAAAAAAAAAACACATCTTAAATGAGTGTTCGATAAGGCCTCAGACAAAATATTATAATTCCCCAAAAGTGATTCAGTAATATCTGTGCAAGCAAGGGATAATCAAATAATTAAATGTAGTGAAGTAACGATAAAAGTATTATAAATGAAGAATGCTAGACTAAACTAAAAAGTAAATCTAAATTGAACTATAAGTACAATAAAGTGAGTAGCCTTTGACACGCACAGTTATAATAACACATTAAGTCCACGCTCGCAGTATAAATATGCGCTAACACTGCGCACCTGTGTCTCCCTGGCGAAGAAGCGGAACCGGAAGAGGCGGCGGGATGTCGAAGCGCAGAATACATTATGTGAGAATTAAACAGTCCATGTAGCTGTTCCAGCTTTTATTTTGGAGGTTATTCTGTACATTAGGCTCATTTTTTTTCTATTTGTTCCATTTGGCCTATAAAGGTAAGCTAACCCGTCCCCGTGTGTCCGTACCGGGCTGAAAAGTTTAGCTAGTTAGCTAGAATATTAGCCCAAAACAACGGCAGCTCCACACACAGCAGAGGATGGAAGAGGTGCGCTTGATTCATATACACTTGAAGCCAAAAGCCACCGTAGTTCAGTCATTTTCGCTCTCTCGTGGACATATTTGAACTCCGCCCACTCGGCACAACACGATGATCTAAATAAACTTACCTTGGTCACCACAGAAAATAAACAGAATATTGAATATAACTTTGCTAATGTTACGATCTTTAAAGAAATAGTTACATAGCTGGCTAACATAGCGTAAAATAAACGTGGTTGGGTGTTGTTCATGAATGTGTTTCTATTACTACTCTTAATAAAATACAGAAAATACACTAAATGTGTGGGATTATTAAATGTGACCAACAGAAATTATGTTGTGAAAAGCAGTAATAACAGCACTCCATCTTTGCTGTCCATCTCTATGATAAGGTAGCTGAAGTGAATTTGCCTTGGTATTTTGGGACATAACTATCACAATTTAGAAATAAAGAATATAAAATAAATTAGGATCTCACTATAAAATAGAAATTCACTTAGACTGTTTTCAGAGGCTCACTAGTATTCCTCCTGATGACTATTTGGTAAACTGGTCTTGTGTGTTGTTCCAGGACAATTTCACTTTGTTGACATAGAGCTCCAATATAGAGTAAAAATAAAGCAAGCCTTTATTGGGATTTGTTAATCAATGAAACTAAATCCAGAATGTGTCCTGTTCCCCAGGGGAGGATGAGTGTGGAGACGGTGGACCGGGTGGCTGCTGTGACCAGCGGCCGGCCCAGCACCCCCCTCCAGACGTCCTGGTTTGAGTTCCTCCTGGACGGCAGCCTGCTGGAGAACCACCTGCAGAAGTCATACCCAGGTCAGACCAGTGTGATGAGGGATGAACAGCTGATGTACAATGCCTTTACCAGATTGCTATTGGTCTCTTCATCTAATAAACCAAATTATAAAAAACAAACACTGGTTCTATTCGTTAAATAATCTGCTCTGTATCAACTGCGACACAATTTCCCCTTGAGTTGAACATGGCTAAAATGTCTTTGCTTATGAATGTATTTTTGATAAAAATCTATATATATAAATGAATGTTATGCCTTGGTTATGAAACAAAAATCTCTTCGTCATTACTCATTATTGAGTAAAGCACATAAATGTTTTCTCTCTATTTTTGTATCATGTTCAAAGTTGTTCAACTCAAGACATGCTTATTTTTGAATATTGCATAATAATCACCCATTTTAATTTAATCCATCTTTTTTTTCAACATGTATAACACTTAATTGCAAAATAACTTAAAAGGATTACATTTTGAGTGGACACCTTAAATAAATGGACTGCATGCTTTTCAATGTCCATATGTGTGTGAATGTGTTTCCCACAGACCCAACACCAGTGCAGCTGATCATCCAGTTCCTGGAGCAGGCGTCCAAACCCTCTGTGAACGAGCAGAACCAGGTGCAGCCTCCAGCAGACAACCGCCGGAACCGCACCCTGAAGCTGCTGGCCCTGAAGGTCGCTGCACACATGAAGTGGGATCTGGATGCTCTGGAGAAAGGGTAAGAGTGTGTGTAGGTGTGTGTGAAAGGCTCTTTCATATACGGTTTAAGCTGAGGAAGACTGTGTGACTTTTCATGCTTTTCTTTGCTCGTCCACATTGCTTTAAGTCAATTTGGAATGTATGAAAGTCTATCAAATCATACAGATGTTTGGATCATATCCTTATTGATCCTTTCTTCCCCTCCAGTTTGACCATTCCAGTATTAAATATGTTACTCAACGAGCTCCTGTGTGTGAGCAAAGTGCCTCCAGGGGTGAAACATGTGGACCTGGACCTCTCCACTCTGCCTCCCACTACGGCCATGGCTGTCATCATATACAACCGCTGGTGAGTAAGATCCAAAGCTGATGTACGAAGAAACGTTTTGCACTTCAGATTTGTATTCTCTGTTATTTCTCATCAATTGTATTCACATTTGTCACAAAGAAGAAAAACTGCATGAATACAAATAATAAAGAAATTCAGAGTGTTTTTAATCTGAAGTATTTCTCTTTGTTTCTTTCATAGGGCCATCAGAACCATTGTGCTGAGCAGCTTCCCTGAGAAACAGACCAAACCAGGACCTCACCAGATGAACATGTACATTCTAATCCTTCTTGTTGAACCAAGCTAAAGTTATTAACAGAGCAAATACATTTCCTCATGCTTATTGTATGCAGTTGCACATTTAGGAAATACAAATATAACTTTATAAAAGTGCTCTATATGATGATTTGTTGTGCTCTGGTCTCTCGCAGGTTAAGTATAGTGCAGCAGGAGAAGGAGATGACTGAAAACATCCTCACTGTGGTGAGTTCATGTGGTTTTTATGAAATTCTCTGATTTCTCTCCAAACGACATTGATGATATCTATTAACATGTTATCGTGGTATTTATCCACTATTAAACCCATTTCAAAATCATCTAAGAATGATCCAGGTATACCTCAAAATGACAGCGTATTAAACCTCCTTATTATAATCTACTGTATAAATAATATCCTTGTGTTTTGAATGTGACATCGGATGAGGAGTAGAATGGATTTAGAAAACACTTAGCCTACCGTAATTTTCGGACTATAAGCCGCACCTGAATATAAGCCGCAGCAGCGGCATACCACTCTCGGTTCCACTTTTACTTTTGCGCGCTACCTGTCTCACTCTTTTCCGGCCTCCAGCTTTTCCTGCTGGAACCCGCCGCTTAAAGGTGGGGGTCCGCGGACCGGCCATAGAGCCCATAGAGTTAAAGGTGTTGGCCGTTAGCTGTAAAAATCCATAGATTAGCCGCACCGTTATATAAACCGCAGCGTCGAAAAATAGGGGAAAAGGCGCGGCTTATAGTCCGAAAATTACGGTACATTGATCCTATTCACGTTCATTCAAGAAGAAGAAAGTATAGTATTTTAACTTTTTGCTAATTTCAAAGGACTTTTGAGAGAGGAATGAACTTGCTTTTAAACTTCCACACTGGTTTACAGTATGCTCTCTTTTTCTAAATAATGGGGTCTTGTGAATGGCTGCTTGGGCTATGCGTATTATTTATGCATAACATCATAATTATATAAGAAATGAATCCTGTTATCCAATTTTTCTTTTGTCTCATAGTTTTGACATGCTTTTCATTATATCCCCTATTAAAGGAATCCTGTTTTGTCCTTTTCCACTGGCTATGAAATAACCTCAAATACCTTGCTGCCCTCAGCTGAAAGAGCAGGCGACGGACTCCATCAGTGTCCTGGAAGGAGCTCTGCAGCTGAAGAAAGATTTCTATGTTCACACTCTGAGGACTCTGGACCTGCTGGCTGCTGACGCTGCTGCCAACGGGGAGACGGAGTCCTCCACCGCAGGGCTCAGGATCAGTGCTGACGAGCTGCACTGTCAGGTCAGCGGCCTGCACAACATCCAAAATACAACCAGATGGACCTTATCGAAGCAGGGAGAACTTGTAAAACATCATCTCCCAATGAATCTGAAACAAATGTCCGAGAAAGGAAGTGTCACTCATTGCATTTCTAGTGTGTTGAATATGAAATGGGTCTTCATTTGTACTTTGGTGTTTCAGGTGAATTATGATCTGGGAGGGATTTTCTTCCAGCAAGGCTGCACAGATCAGACAGCCTATGAGAAAGCCCGGGATCACTTCAGACAGACTAAGGAACTGTTTACAAAGGTAGATTCACTCGTGTATCACTTATGGATTTAGTCAAAGATCATACAGTAGTAAACACATTATTCTGCATTCACAAATACGAAAAGAGGATATCATTTTATGGAGAACATTATAAACAATATGTAAACCAAAACAATTATTCAAATGATTTCAAGGAAAGAAACATACATTTAGTTAAAAGATAAAACAGATATGTAAATACTTAATGCATACATATACTGTACATTACACTTATATTTAGTTCATATACATATTGTATATTTGTATTGCACAATCTTGTCATAACTTCTTATGTTTAAACAATGTATTTAATGTTATTCTAATTCTAGTCATAAAACCCAATGGAACTTAACCAGCACAGATTCTGCCTCTTTCAGTCCTTTTATTGTTACAGTTCAATACCAGCAGTAATTCATAGACTCTTTGTTTTCAGCTGGATTCCACCGTCCACGTCCACCTGGATGAGAAGCGTCTGGCCGGCTACTGGAACGCCTGCAAAGCTCTGACTGAAGACTGCGACCCGTCAGACACACAGAACACGCCCTACAACCAGATCAACAGCCTGATCAGAGCGCACAACCACCAGGTCAGAGCGCATCTGTAACACCTAAGATCAGAGTTGAATGAAAGATATCAGAATGGAGGTAGCAATGTACTTGATATGATTTATTCCTCTCTGACAGGCTGTCATTGAAGCCTTCATCAAAGACAACATGTGCCGCAGTTTGCCAATCAACTTCAGACGCTCTGTTCTCAGAGAGTTCCTGTACAAAGTCCAACAAGGGTGAGAACATCATTTCATCCAACATCAACTGCTTGCTGGCATTGCATTTGATTTGATGTTTTTAATATACAGTGCAAAGAGTCACTTGCGTATTTCTAAAGGATCTAACAAACATCTTATTTCTCGATGCCCTGCAGGGAGTCCAGTCTGGACGAGGTTTGCTACAAGCTGTGTGTTTGCAACGCTGTCCGAGATGCTTTGGAAGGAGAAGTGCTCAGTGTGCGCTTCCACCAGCTGCTCCTCAAGCCCAGCAAGAAGATGGTGGACTTCATTTTAGAGGTGCACACTCGCCTTCTTGTGTCTGAAATATGTGCGTCTGATGAGGGATTCTTACAGGAGTCATTCAAGCTTTAGAGCTTCAACTGATTGAAGTGTTCAAACCTGGAACATACAGAATATTGAAGTATGACTTATGCCTCTATATTTCCTTCACTCAACTATTAAATAAAGCTCAAATGACCTTTAAACAATGCAAAGAAGCATTATCCATGATCCCATTTGGTGTCAGTGAGTGAAGACCCTTCTGCTCATAGAAAAACATTTGTGGGAGTTTTATCAAAATTAGCATCAGGATTCCTAATAATCTTTTTTATTACATTTTTTTTTTTATGAAATCTGATAGGATTTTTTGGAATTGAAGTAAATCTGTGCAGAGGTTTGAGAAGTATGTATCTCTTTTTTTCTCGTGATAGTTGAATGAAAAAGGCTTCTGTACATTTGAATGTAATATTCTACGTCCTGCAGGTCTGCACACTTTCACTGGGAAAAGACCGCCCGTCTGAGTCATCCAGGAGGAACATGGCCACTTTCATGAAGTGAGTATGAGCAGAGTAAGGTCACCTAAAGTGACGACACGCTGATCTACGTAAAGTCAGAACCTACAGCAGATTGCTGTGCAGTGTTCAACATCTTTGAATCATTATGCAGGACTCTGTGTGAGACCCTGCAGGAGCTGCCTCTGCTGATGGGGGTCTCCTCTCATAAGCTCTTTGTGGAGCTGCTGAAGGAGGAGGACAGGAAGGTGCTGGTGGAGCAGCTGAGGAAGAAATCAGCCACCATCAACCTCAGCGCCAAGCCTCTGCCTTCCTTCTATGACATTCCAGGTACGGCATTCATCGAACGTGTGTTATCTGCTGGTTGAAATGTCTTTTTGAAGCGCCTCACTTCCTGCATTGTGCTTCAGCTTCGTCGAGTGTGAGCATCGGGCAACTGGAGCAGCAGCTCATCCTCTCACTGGAGCCCCGCAGGATCAGGCAAATCCTCATCGAGCTGCACGGCATGGCTGAGAGACCCTTCTGGAGGGTCAACAGCAAGGTCAGAGCTCACATACTGACACAGGAGAGAAAATAGATATAAGAAGCTCTAACATGTTTGATATCTACTGTATATTTAAGGAGTAACAAACATGGTCGATTTGATCCATAGCCACCATTTATTTTTATTTTTTTTACTTTTTGTGGAAAATGTCTTATTGATTTTCAGATATAATGATGTATTTAAAAGACCACTTTGTGTTTGTGTGTACAGTGGGAAGTTCCTAAGGACTACATCAATGTGATCCTGGGCATCAAAGACAACCTGACTAAGGACCTGGTTTACATCTTCATGGCCAAAGGACTGCACTGCATATCAATAAAGGTAGGGCTGCACTAGTGAGGAAAATATATAATAAGGTTATTGAATATCGAGAAACAAATATTAGATTGGGTCATTAAATGAGGTGTTTCTCAATGTCGAGTAAGGATGCTCCAGAGCCACTATTTCAAGCATACTGCATCATCGAGTGCCGCCGAAGGACTGTTCCAATGTCCAGCATACTTGGAATTCTACCGAGGCCGGAGTACTTCGTAGGGAGAAATTTCGAGGCTGCACATGTGTAGACTCCGCGGCCTTAAAATCCCCACAATGCTTTAAGCACGGAAATTTCCCCAAATCTGTGGCGGAAAATGTAAGGCGGGGCCTCATATGACGCACACCTGCACACTTGCTACCCTTTTCCACTCTTCGTTTTCCGAATGACAGGAAGTATTCTTGCCTCGCTTCTGAAGCAAGTGACTCGGAAGACATGAGCTACCAAGCAAGCGTACTCAACATTAAGAAAGACCCAGGGTCATGAAAGTGTACACAGTTCTGCCATTTTGCTTCATTCAGCATACTGCTAAAATACAACATATTGCTTGTTGAATTAAAATCTCAATCAAAACATTATTTTATTTAACAAGTTTAACATTGAATTAAACATAAAAGACAAATGAAAAAAAGAATTATAGTTATATTCTAAGTATCTTTTTTTTTCAACTTAAACTGAAAGCCTCTAACTGTCATTTCAAATCAAAATCAAAGTTTATTTATTCAACCCAATATCACAAAAAACGTTTTTCTCAGTCGGCTGTACGGATTAAAAACAAACAACAACATTGTAAACAATCAAATTAAAGGAAAATGAAAAGACAAGATACAAATATAATAACAACAAAAGACAATAAAAATACAAAATAAATTGCAGGAACCAGGAGGACGAACACAGGGAATAATATGAAACCATGACATATGGTGCCGTGTCAAATAAAAGAATGCTTACATGATCAGTGCCCAGAAACATTACTGACTTAGAGAAAAACGAACCTAGCTCATCAAAATAGTCAAAGTGATACAATAGGTGAGGAAATGTTTGAGGCACTGTGGACAACAATGATTGAAACACTTACAAGAGGTATATAAGCTTTGGGATTATAACAATGTTTCAAATGTAAATCCTTGTTTCCTGTCTCAGGACTTTCCCCACGCCCGACAGCTGTACTCTGCCTGCCTGGAGCTGGTCACCGAGTTTTCCCCCAAGCTGAGGCAGGTGATGCTGAACGAGATGCTGCTGCTGGAGGTCCGCGCGCATGAGACCATGGCAGCCGAGGGCAGCAAGGAGAGACCCCCCTCAGACCTGGTCAGCAGGGTGAGGGGATACCTGGAGATGAGGATACATGGTGAGAGGATGGAAGCACTGGGAGCACCTGCTTTTGACCTAACTATCATTTGTCTTACATTTTCTGGCATCATCAATAGTTTAGACACTTTTGGAGGCACAAGATCTATGTGGGTAGCATCCCAATTCGCTCACTCCTGCAGTAAAAAGAAGGATCATTGATCAAGTGTGTACATTATAGAACAAAGAGAAACACACAACTGCTACTCTGTCCTGTGCTAAATACAAAAACAGTTGCTTTTTTTCACAACTCATACCAAACTAATCCAAACCACAGCAACATCAGCACACACCGTTCAGATGCACTGAACTCTGTGTTTGTCTCCAGATCTGCCTCTGCGTCAGGTGGTGGGGGAGGAGTGTGTGGCCTTCATGTTGAACTGGAGGGAGAATGACTACCTGACCCTGCAGGTGCCCCCCTCTCTGGTCATGAACAACCCGTACATCAAGGTAAACACTCAGATACTGCCTGACTAATGCACTCACACAGATGATAGCTTGGCTCCTTTCTACATTAACAACACAAATGAACACGTGTGACCGGTCAAGCACCAAATAACAGATCCAGTTAGAGTCTAGCTGACGAACAAAGAGGAGCATTTAGCAGACCAGTGAATGTTGGACTAAAATGTATCAAATAATAACAATTCTTTGTGTGTGCTCAATGCTTCACACCGACTCTAGAAGGTGATAACAAGTCAATGTTGTGCTCACAGCTTCTTGTTCTGCCGCTGAATTGGCCAATTGAATGAATTGTTGCAGGTTTAAGCCATACGATTTGTTTACTAAAAGACTAAATGGCTCTACCAGCTACACGTCGGCCCTTAACAAAGTATGTTTGATGACGGACCCTCGTCTGGCTGTGGGATGGTTTAAACGCTCAGGACTCTTGGTTTGTATTTGATTCATCCCCCACTCCGTTACCTTCTGATAGATCGGTCAGCTGCTGGCTTCCACGTGCAAAGAGCTGCCGGGTCCTAAAGAGTGCCGGCGCACAGCCAAGGAGCTGTGGGACGTGGTGGTCCAGATCTGCAGCATGTCCGTCCAGCACAAGAGGAACAACGACGGCAGAGTGGGGCTCATCAAACAGAGGGAGTCCTCCATGGGCATCCTGCAGCGGTACACTGCCAACACTCAGATCTGAGAACAACAACACAATCATACAGTGAGACTAACGCTCATTCTGGTGCTTTCATTCTCTCACCCATTCAGGAGCAAATTCATCACTTTCATCAAGAAACTTCGAGTAAGTATTCAACAAACTAAACACTCCAAACATCCAATCCATATCGGATGAGGTGCTAATGGTGCAAATGCCTTCTTGTTTCTCACAGGAGCCGCTGGTGCTGACGACCCTCATCTCACTGTTTGTCAGGTTCCACAGCATAGTGCGGGTATGTCCATGATTTCAGCTGCTGGATTCGGAACTGTTCCACATTGATGGCACCCTGCGGAGACTTACATAGGCTGTGTGGTGGAGGGTTTATTTTGTCAGCAATTTGTTCATATTCCTGTGAAGTTTAAACTGAACCTTTACCGATCACTGTAGGGGCATGTAGGTTCCAGTGCGGGAGAAGCAGTGAGAGGGAAACACAAGATAGGGCAGGTAAGAGCTCATAGGAGAATGAGAATACAAAATGTAAAAGGAACATCACATATTAGAATATCGACTATAGGGTTAGGTAAAACCAGATGTTTCCACATTTTTTTTCTATATTTTGGATACAAGATGATCCTGTTCTTTTTATTAAATGTACCTTTACAAATCACCCTAGGGATATTCAGGTTTCAGAACAGCAAGAGAAGTGAGAGGGAAGCACGTGGTAGGACAGGTAAGAGTTCACACAAGAACAAATAAATATACAGTTCAGGCCTAAATGATTAGCCCCCCAGGAGTTGTGGAACATTTTCCTAAAATTCTTCCCAATGTTTCCAGCATTGATAAAACTTGATATAATCAAACATTCACCAGTGCTATTTAGTAGCTTTTGGTACATTTTGGAACATAAAATAAGTTTTTAGGCTTGCTTTATATCAAATATAGTGAAGCATGGGTTGGTCAAACATATTAGCCCCCAGGCCATTAATAGTCCATTTGTACCCTTTCTGAGCCACAACTGAAAACAACCTCTTAGAGTAGTTCTTTAGGTTGGCACAGGTCTCTTGAGGGACTTTGGCCCATTCTTCCTTTGCAAATGGTTCAAGCTGGTCCAAATTGTGTGGTTTCCGAGCATGGACATTCACTTTGAGCACCCGCCACAGATTGTCGATAGGATTGAGATCTGGGCTCTGTGCGGGCCACTCCAGCACCTTGGCTTTGGTGTCCTTTAGGAACTTTTGGACCAATGTGTGCTTTGGGTCATTGTCTTGTTGGAAGACCCAGCGACGACCTAAGCGAAGACTAAGAGCAGATCTTTTCATATGATCCCTCAAAATGTCACCATCATTTTCTTTTGTCATGATGGCTTGCACCCGAACAAGGCTCCCTGTGCCTGAGGCTGCAAAACAACCCCACAGCACGATGTGTTCTTAGGGTTGAAGGCCTCTCCCTTTCTTCGCCAAACATGAGCAACATCCATGTGCCCAAACAGTTCCAGTTTAGTCTCATCAGACCAAAGCACAGACTTCCAAAACTCATCTTTACCTTTCAAATGTTCACGGGCAAACCTCAGTCTGGCTCTGATGTCCCGCTCTCTGAGTAAAGGGGTTCTTCTGGGACGGTGGCCCTGAAGCCCACCACGATGAAGAGCCCTCACAACTGTGTTCCTTGAAACATCAATTCCAGAAGAGGCCAGGTCAGCAACAATCATCTTGGCAGATGTCCGGGGATTCTTGCTGACATCTCTGACTATTTTCCTCTTGAAATCTTGCGCTTTCGACCGCGCCTAGGTTTGTTTCTTACAGAATGTGTCTCCTTGTACTTCGCAATGATGCAACGAACAGCAGTTCTAGACACTGTGAAGCGCTTGGACATAGCAGTACAGCCTTCCCCCTTATCAGGAGCCTCCACTATTTTCTTTCCTTTGTCTTTGGCATGGTGAGTAGGAGTAGTAGTATAGTCCCTCTCAAAAAAGGTATTCAAGTGCCTGTTTCTTGGAGTCCTTTGATGCTGATTGAAAGCTCAGGTGTGGCTTGAAAGCTGATTCATTGATTTCGCTTGCTTTGAAAGCAAAAATTCACATGGGGCTAATATTTTTGACCAACCCATTTTTCACTATATTTGATATAAAGCAAACCTAAAAATGTATTTTTATTTTCCAAAATGTATCAAAAGCTACTAAATAGCACTGGTGAAGGTTTGATTATATCAAGTTTTATCAATGCAGGAAACATTGGGAAGAATTTTAGGAAAATGTTCCACAACTCCTGGGGGGCTAATCATTTAGGCCTCAACTGTATAAGGACAAGTGTTTATTAAAATGACAACAACAGAATTAGATGAAACAAGTTGTGTCAAGTGCCCTTAATTCTTTTATGATTTTAAATACAGGATTATCCTGTTTTTATAGTTAAGTTTAAGCTAAACCTTTATTAATCACCCTAGAGATATTCAGGTTTCAAAGCAGCGAGAGAAGTAAAAGGGAAAGACATCTTAGAGCAGGTAAGATTTCACACCGCTGGTGCTCGAACACGTTGTACGTGATGGGTTAAGAGGAAGGACATCTCAAAGTGGTTGACCAATCACAACAGAGCTGGCCAGCTAACCAATCAGAGCATGCTGGGCTCTGGTTTCAGACAGAGGGTGAAAAGAGGTGCTGCAGCACAGGCAGTATGAGAACAATAAAGAGCTTTCTGAACATTAAAGCATGGAGACATGTCCCAGTAGAGACACTACATACTGATATGAACCTGAAAATGAGTGTAATATGTCTTCTTTAAACTAGATTTGAGTCTTGTCTTGTTATGGAGAATATTGCAGGTTGATCATCAGCTGACGTTGTTGCCGTTTCATCTTTAAGACACAAAAAGAAAAGAAAAAGGTTGTGGACGAAGTAAACACTAGTTGCGACTAAAATAGAAAATGGCTTCAATGTTGCACCATGTGCACAAATACCATGTTATGATGGAAGTGTTTTCAGCAGGACACTGAGACTTGTTCTCTAAACTGCTTACAGTATCACTGATTGTCTCCTGGGTAACGTACGGTTTCCTCCCTCTTTAGGATGATATTGTAAATGAAGTGACAGCCGAACACCTCACCATCTGGCCATCTACTCTCCTAAAGTAAGAACTATTTTTCTTCTTAATGAAATGTTACAATTTCTGGAACAAAGCCTCTAAATGTACTTTGTGTGTGTGGACCAGCATCCAGGCAGTGGATGTGGAAGCTGTGGCGGTGACGGTCAAAGAGCTGGTGTCCTACGCCCTCACCCTGAACCCTAACAACCAGTCGTGGCTCATCACACAGGCAGACATCTACTTTGGTGAGAACAGAGCAGCAGCCTTTGTTCCTGTAGTGATACCTGCAGTCAGAAGTGTGTCCTTATATTTCACGTGTCAGTTTCCCTGAAGACTGCTGCTCTTGTCTCTCTGTTTCCAGTGACCAATCAGTACTCTGCTGCTCTGAACCTTTACCTCCAGGCCGGAGCTGTGTGCTCAGACTTCTTCACCAAAACTGTGGCCCCCGACGTCTACTCGGACCAGGTACACACAGAAAACATTATTCAGACTTTCACTATGACCAGCTAGATCATTTTGAAAAAATCAACAGTGATTTTTAAAATGAGTTTCTACAGTCCGATAATTACAATACTACAACATAATACATTATCTCTGATCAAATTACAATAATAAAAGAAAAAAAAGATGAGACTAAACATACTTTATTCACTGTTCTACTGTTAAATAACATGATCCCATATGTGCACAAACACCTAATCTAGTAAGAGAAGAAAAATAGCCACACAAGTTTTGTGATGGATCTTGAAATCTAGCCAGGATCACACTTTTAGAAATAGTCAGAATTTTCGGAAAATGCTAATTTATTTATTCAATTATAAGTCTATAATTAACGTATTAGTCTTCCATATCGAATATTAAGTTAACACTGCATATATGTGTGTTATATTGAGCTTTATTAGGTCATGTGTAAATTGATACAGCCATTTCTTTATCATGCTATATTAAATATTTGAGCACATGGGACTACTATAATATAATCCAATACATAGGAAACACTAGTCCCATGTGCCCAAATACTGAATATAGTTATTAAACACTTATCAGCCAACTGTTTCAAAATGGTCTTGTCTTCAGATTTGAGTTAAGGCAAACCCACAGAAAAAAACAAAATGTCAGTTGCAGGCACAAATATGTTGAAATGAATCCTGTTTTAACTCTCTGTTGTCTGCAGGTCCTGAAGAGGATGATCAAGTGCTGTTCAATGATGAACTGCCACACACAGGTCAGAGGTCATCCATTCTCCCTTTTCCTAAGATGAATTGCAGCTGCTAATTGCTTTAGAATCTTAACATCCTGATATCAAAAAAAAATTTTTCAAAGTACAGTGCACACTTTGTTTCCTTCCATTTTGAATCTGCCTTTAAGCGCCTGGTTTTCTTGTTTAACTCTGTTACCTCTTATCCTTTCCAGGTGGCTGTTCTCTGTCAGTTTCTGCGAGAGGTGGACTACATGACGGCATTTAAAGCTCTTCAAGAACAGAACAGGTACGACATTACACACCCAACCGTTTAGACCGAAAGCACTGTTCCTCTCACCTCTCACGTCCTCATCTGTCCCCACAGTCACGATGCCATGGACTCCTTCTATGACTACATCTGGGACGTCACCATCCTGGAGTACCTCACCCGTATCCTTTCTGTTAATGATTCTGAACTGCCCTATATCATATGCAGTTGATTTCACATTCTGTTTTTAAGAAACCTTCTGTTACGAGGTCCATTTTTTCCCTTTTCCTTGACAGTGTGTTGAGATATTCACCACAAGCGGGGCGAGACGGAGAAGAGACAAATAGCGGTAAGGAGTTCAAACCTCAGTGGATTACATCAGGTTTATTCTAACACCAAGCTGTATATATAAAAACTGCTGTTCTACTACTTTATAGAGTTAAATCTATCTTTTAAAATATGAATCAAGTTTTGTTGCTGTTTTTTTGATTGCCAACATCGAGGGAATAAAAAGTGTTCCCTCGATGCATTTCAGATATTATTATTTATATTTCAGACAGCGGGTTTCTTCCATGGTTAATGCATTATTTTAGCTCTTGTGAAACATGCAGGGTTCTTACGGTCATTAAAAACCTGGAAAAGTCATGGAAATTCAAAATGTTAATTCCAGGCCCTGGAAAAGTTATGGAAAACAATATTTTTCCCAAAGTTTTGGAAAAGTCATGGAAATGTAACTAAAGTTGCATCAAATATAATTTATATTTGATCTAATCACCGAAATAGTAATACTATAATGATAAAACATACTGTATGGTATAGTAAGGACATGTAAAATGGCATTTAACTGACGAGGTATTTTGCTGGTGAGAGATTTTAATTGCTTTAGCGTGTAGAAGCTAGTAAGCCTATTTGATTTGTTTTAGAGGCACAACATGTTTCAAACCTTATTTTCCTGTTCCATGTTCAAATAAACCATTTTCAGTGGTACCGCTGAGAAAGAGTAATTTTCTTTGGTCATGGAAAATTAGGTAAAGGTCCTGGAAAATCATTGGTGAAAAAGTGTATGAACCCTGAACATGTTATCCTTCAGCTTCTCTGTAAATGACACCACATGTGGTTGTAGTCTTCACTACAGTGACATGATACAGCCCTGTTAGCATTTATTTATTGAGTTAAACTGCAAAATAATTCCCTATGTGCAATCAATAAAGTAAATCTAACTTAAATGTTGTTAAAATGGGGTTTTGGAAGTCAGTTCTCTACCATGTCTATCGATAGAAACAGCTTTAACCATGTGGTTTAAAGTGCTGTTGAAAGAGGTGTATATACCAAATGTTGCAGATCATCAGATTCTAGCCGTATGCTTTCAGAGGCTACAATAACACGTCCTGCCTCTGCCTCCCTCAGATCAAAGCGATCGGGCAGACGGAGCTGAACACCAGTAACCCCGAGGAGGTGCTGCTGCTGGCCGCCCAGAAGAGGAAGAAGAGGTTCCTGCAGGCCATGGCCAAACTCTACTTCTAGGAGAGTGTGAATCACTGTCAGATGGGGGGGTGGGGAATGTACATTTTTTATTTTGTGGTCGAAAATAAACTTCTAAAATAAATACAGTTGCTCATTTGTACACATGCAATCATTTAAAATGAGAATAAGAAAATAAATCACTGACTCCTCATGGCCCTGAGTCACACAAACAATGGCTGGATCACAACAGCAACAATATGTCTCCATCAGCTGGAGCTTTCATTAAGGTTCATCACAAGCTACAAAGTCATACTGAAGAAGTGGCAGTCATCCATTTGAAAACAATGACACATTTCATCTGACCCTGAAGCAGGGTTACAAAGATTTGATCTGCTGACTACCAACATATTTCATATGCTACAAAAGTAAACAATTGCACATCACTTTCATTTCCTAGAAATGACAATTCCACTCTTTGAATAAAATTAATTTCGGAATTAAAGCACCCAGTTGCTAAAATCAAGCAAAAAAAGCTTTAGCCAATAATTTAGAAAGATATGAGCGTGGATAATGCATTCAGAGACATTTGAGTTCAGCAGGCGTGGAGTGAACTCTTCAGTGTTCGGGTTCACAGTCCGTCTGCCTCTGCTGACGGAGCTGTTTCCAGCTCTTCTGGTTGGGACCTGAACCCCGGCCCTCTTGGTTCACACTCTTCAGAGTCTTCCTCTTGAGCTTCAGTGTGAGACGTTCTTCTCTGTGCTGCTGGGCGGAGTGAGGAACTGTCCGCTCACTTCCTTTTGATTGACGCCCTCCTGAAATAAGACGAGTAAAAAGTCAGAAACCAATAGAATAGCTGCAGCAAAACAAATGTACTTATGTGTTATGGCAGTTCTCTTTGAGATGTGTTAAAGATACAGCTATATTAAAAACAGTCCCTTGAGTTACATTGGTGTAAACTCCAAAGAATGCACACCATACATCAGTTCCCCTGATTTACTTTATTTAATATCAAACTAATAATTAATTTAAGACAAATGATAGAGGCTTTCCTGAACCCTAAATCCTAATTATTTGTCATATCACAACAGAATCTTTTGGAGTTTAAGATATAGCTGGAGGGATGTTTGAAGAAATGATTGAGATTTTTTTTCTATTCACCAAATGATGAGATAAATGACTATTTTTTGCAGCCCTAATAGACACCTAGTCATAAAGAGTCACTCTTAACAAAAAAGATCCCTTTACTGTTAAACAGTTTATTTAAAATTGTACTAAATGTTAACAACCATCCGTGTTAATGATTGTAGAAAATGCAACCCCCACTCTTAGTTTGTCTGGAAAGAATGTAGCTCCTATTCTTGAGGCTAAATGTACTTATTGTAAATCACCTGAAGAAGCCAAACTAATGTAAAAGCAATATCTCAGTAGAATATACGAACCAGCATGCTCATGTAGTCCAGGTGCGTCTGGACGTTGTGTCGGTCTTCTTTCTTTATACTGACAAAGTCTCTCAGCGCTACTCTGCCAAAAAAGCTAGCTGCCTCCACAGAGGGGGCCATCCAGCTCACACACTGCTGCAGGGAGTGTGTGCACAGACCTGAGAACACACACAGTGCACATGGTTACACACTGTGGGTCAGAACATGGATCACAGCTCAGAAACGTCACGTCTTATGAATAATAACCACAAGCCCCTCAGCCCTTTCTGACACAATGTGAATCTTACCTGAAACTTTCTCCACTGTTTCCTGATGAATGAAATGACTCAGCACCGAGGCAGCCAACACTCGATACTCAAAGACCAGAGAGTTTATGTTGATGATACACAAATCTAAAAGCTGGGAAACACAAAGATATAAGAGAAAACAACATTAGACATGAGCCACACTTTAACTGAGGAATAAATAGCGTTTATATAAAAGGTGGTTAAGTCTCTTTTTCTTACGTTAGAGGACATAAACAGAAACCATAAATACTGACAGATTCTTTACTCTGGGATAAGATATAGAAAGACAAGAGATGTATCTGATTGAATACCACTGAGGTAGTGCCGTTCATCAGAATCAATCTAATAAGCAACGCAGACATGCTCATTTTTTTGTTTTTTAACTCAGCTGTGAGACAGGGATTGTTGTCAGTACGTGTGCTTAAATAACACGGATGGGAAAAGCTACCTGTGTCATTTGCACGTAAGCCTCCTGTGGAAACTGCGACTCCAGCAGGTCAGAGTTTGTGCTCATGGATGCCATCTGGAAGTAAAGCTTCAGCCAGGAGACGGCTGTTTCAGGACAAAGGCTCCACTTCAGTGCCTGAGGGAAATGGGTCGAGTTGAGTTGGGCAAATATCACAGCTATGTTATTGATCAAATTAAGAATAACGAGTCAATAACTGTGGATATACTTATTATAGTATTACCTTCAATATGATGAGCTCCATCTGCAGGATCTCCTCTTCATAGTAAGTCCCTGCAGTCACATAGGCCATCTGTGAGAGCTTGGGAGGACAGGCTTCCTACAAAGACAGGAAAATGGCGTCATTATTGAAAGAGTAAGCATGTTATACTGTATGTACAAATAAAATACAGTCGTGATGCCATCAAGTATATCGGGACGTGTTTTGGTGCTCACATTGCTGCACTTTTGAGTTTGTTGCAATGCTTTGATGCCTGCCTGTTGCTCCTTACCTCCATCTTGGATGCTATAAAGAGACAGGTTATCCCGATGAGCTGCAGCATGTTCTTCTCAATGTTGTCCTGCGTCAACATGAAGCGGTCGAAGTAATCCTGAGCCAGGTAGAACGTCTGCCGGTGGAGAGTGTAGGCCTCACTCACCTGGGGAGACAACGACAAAAGGGAGAAGGTTAAGACATGTTGTGATGATCGATCAAGAGTAAAGAAGATGGCATGTTCAAGTTTATACTATTAGGGGAAAATATCATAATTGGACAAAATAAAAGGGTGTTTTAGTAGCCTGATTTTACATTGCGTTAATCAAGATATCAAACAAGGCTTGAACACCTATGGAGATGGGGAAATGGACGGGTGTCACACAGGCAATAACTAATTGGGTTAGAATTTTGTAAATATTTAATGATGCATTTACAACTAGTCTAGACATACATTTTTAACTGTGACAAATATTTCATGGAGCATGTTTGTGTGTTTTGTTAATACTTATTTGCCGACGTACCTCAATTAACCAGTCGAGCAGTATGGATCTCATTCTGGGCTGTATCGCGGGGTGTTTCTGCATGAAGCTCTTGCTGTGTGTGTAGTTCTGCTCCCTGCCCACCATCTTCACCCACACGTCTTCAGGAGATCCCCATCTGCACGCGCAGACAGAAGGGAGGAGCAGCAATGGTCTTTAACCAATTCAATACAAATCAAATGGGCAACTTTTCGACAGTAAGTAAAAATGGCCAAAAAAGAAATCCAGTCCATCATATGTGAAAATTCGAAAATGTTCATATTCTGACATTACAAGAAATAAAATATTATCGGGTTTTAAATGACTGTATTAAACTGTCTGGCAGAAGATAATTACGAGTCAAACCATTGCTGAATAGTGAATGAAACTCACCCAAGAGGAGGCAGAGGGGACGGCTGAACCAGGGTGTGTGTGGCAGTGAGAACGGCCTCGCAGTCCACTCCCCTCACAGCAGCTTTGATGAGAACACAAGGCTCAGCCACGCACTCAAGTACTGTATAGTTCTGAAATAGAAAGGAGAACATTGAAGGCAACATAGAGATAGAAACAGCACAAGATATTTCTGATATATCTGCTGAAATGGTCTTGAAGAAAATGATATGCTTGGGGGAGGAAGAATCATTTGGCTCTTTATAACTGTAGTCTATTCTCTTGAATCCCTGATGGCACTCTTTGCTCCTAATTTGACTCAAAGAAAACAGTGCATCACTTTGTTTAATTGTCCAAGAACAAGGTTTCAGCTTCTTAGATATGGAGATGTCCTGCCATTATATGATTAATATCTCATCAAATAGATAATCATTTGGTTTTTAAATCTGACAAAACAAGATATTTTAAGACTTCTCTTTGTACTTCGGATTGACATTTTGCTTTATTTTCTGTCATTTTATAAACCAAACAATAAATCACTACTTAAATAAGCTCTCACATACCCATACATAACACTACTGTCCACTAGTGTGAGTTGGAAGCTAAACTGTATTTCATTGTCTTTGTACCTGTATTCTGTGCAATGACAATTAAGTAGAATCTATTCTAATTATTAGAAGAAAGGGGCATACCTTCTCACACTGCAGCTTTGACAGGGGCTGGAACTTTTTTCTGTTGCTTTGCTGAAAAGAAAAGAAATAAGTTGTATGTCAGATCTCAGTGTATATAACAACTAATGAAAACTGTTCTGTAGCCTCATAAATGATTACTTTGTTACCTTAGTTACTTTGCTTTTCTGCCCTGGAGCATTTTCAGATCTTTTCTGCAGGCGACCACTGCAAAGAAAACACACTGAACTCAACATGGAGTTGTCGATTTTACAACAGAACAACTAATAATCATCCATAATAATTCATATAGCAACACAATGGGTATTTACCTTCGTCTAGACATGGTTTTGGAGGTTGCTGTCTGTAAAAAATAATATTATTAGAAGCAACGTTAGTGTTTGTTAAGCAGGAAGTTGGCCCTCAGATGAAAACAGTTTCAACCAGCTGCAGCAATCTTGCACAAACAGATTCATTCAAAACCAAGCCCGTTGAAATCACATTTACATACTATCATAATTTAAATCTCATCCTCCGCGCCAACATTATTAGTGAGCGCGTAAAATAAGCCCCTCTATAGCAAACACCAGCGAATCTGCTGCTAAAAGCACACTTTAAGACACTTTATATGACCTTTAGAGATATTTGAGCCCTGAAGATCCTGAAGTTTAATGCTACAAAAGGACCGTGAACACCACAAAGAAACATGCAGTGAAGCCCCCCCAAACAGCCACAACTCTAGCAGCAACACAAAGGCCTGGGGAGGACATTTTGAGTAGTACCAGTGATAAAATGACTTGAATTCAGTACTTACACAGAAGTACACAATCCACAACTATTACACAACCGATACGTTACGGTTTGTTTTACTTTTACGTGATATGTATAGTTAGTTACATCATGATTTAGACGCATTAATATCCAACTTTACAAACCAGGAACAGACAGCAAAGGACTCATTCAAACTGTGCTTCCTCTCCACACATTTCCCAAAAACAGTCAACACTGTTGACCGGACTACTTATATATAGCTAGTATTTGCTAACTTTGATGCTAGCTTGATAAAAAACGCAACAACTCTACCTACAACCGAGTTTACAAAACTATCAATAAAATAACAAACAAACTACTGCTTTAATTGTAGCATACACGTACACACTTGCCCATAACTTACTTCTGAATTACCCAGAACTGTAAAGGTACAACTCTTCGCTAAAGAAGCTAGCTAACTCTTCAGGAGCAGTAATGTTTGCAGCTTACCGAGTCGGTTCCGAGCCCAAATTAAACTCGTTTCCAGTTGGCGCTGGCGCCAACAAATGAGCATCTGCGGCAGATTGCGCATGTGTGTAAATAAATACTCCCAACCCTAAAGCTGACAGCTCGTTACCTCGAACATTAACAAGAAATTAAAATAGGCTCACGTATAACTTATAGACAAGTTACTGTGATTGTGTAGTCATTAACTTTATGCTGTTCTATTCGTTTTTATTTCAACCTACTTAACGCGGCAAGAGGAGTTGGTTCACTAACTAACGTTAAACTAGCAACTTAATAGACACACCTTAGGGTAGTGTTTATTTTCTTAAATAAAATGTTTGGTTTGAGTATTATTACGTCTTTATTGTAATAGTAAACTTGTAAAAAAGATATGAAACTTAAATGAACATTTATTCATTTGTTTCTGTCAGTTGCTTCTTCCGGTCTCTCTGTGGTGGGCGGGGCTACAGAACAGCACAGCCAATAAGAGAGCGAGAAGAATTGAGCGCGTGCTCTTGGCGCCGGATGTAAACAAAGCAGGCAGCTGTCAGAGCTGTCAGTGTGAGGGATCCAACGGAGCTGCACAGGGTCATGGCAAAAGTCATAAAAACAGAACATATACATCTTACATCTCCTCTGCATAAATAAAGGTAATAAATCTTTTTTATTTTTAGCATTTTTCTGGAATGTCTGTTATCAGACTTTAGAATACGAGCCGCATTTATATTTTAAACTCTAGTGCGTATGTTGTACATATGTTGGCATATGTAGACTATGTGTAGACAGTGTAGTATATATACATGTATGTATATGTATGAAATTCATTAATACATCTAGATATTTCAACGTATTAATGTTTGTATATACGCAACAAATGTATTTCACTCGAAAATGTAATTTTGTTTTAATTTAATAAAAGCTGTTCTATTTTATTTCCTATTATTTTGGTGGTATTCAATTGTCTCTTAAAATATTGAAGTATTTGTTTAAACATTTAATGTTTGGAGAGGGGTTCAACGGAATTTCATCGTGCATTTGTATGAAATCTTGTCTGAAACAGGCACCACAACACACTTGATGTAAAGTCGCCCCCTTGTGGATAAATGTAGTTTTAAATCGTACAATTATATTCAGGGGTGCACATAACTTTTTTGCCCTGGTTCTCAAAGGAGCACCTGGAGATGTTGCTTGGTGCTCATCCTTAAAATGAAATAAACCGTAACTTTTGAGGGGGTCTTGACTTTATTTGCCAGACACACGGCACTGAACACACAGAGGTGAAAACAGAACACACATGCAACATTAGCACGACCAGTAATCCTACAAGCTGTCATCACTACCCTCCTGACTGTTCTCCTCACTGTCTTCCTCTCTGTCAGACATGGTAGCTGATGATGTAGGCTTACTTCTTTCTCTCTGGTTGAGTCTGGATTAGCTGCTTGCATCCACAAGTCAACAGCTGGTTTTGGGTCGAAAGTCTCTGTTGTGATCATCTTAGACAAGTTGATGTAATCAAATAAGTATGTGAACATAACCAATAACCTACCATAGCCAATAACAAATTAATGTAACTTATTGTATTTGTGTTGTTCATTCATATCTTATTTTACCTTAACATTTATTTATTTATGCATTTTTTTTATCTCTCCAGTTTTAAAGGATATTTTTGGTTACTGTCCTATAGTATACATTGGAATGATTTCAAACCTGTTTATCCCAATAATTATAAAGGAGTGCCTTGCAAATATGTGTTTACATAAATTGTGACCAAACCGTTTGAACTTAGACTAAAGTTAACTATCTAAACACTCAGAGTCCTTTACCTCACTGAGCTGTAGTTATCAGCCTCTCAGTCTGACTGGAGAGGACTCTCCCTCCACATTATTGTAGAAACATCTTCTTCTTATATCCGTTAGAGCAGCTAGCACCAGATTCTAATAACAACAGCGCCGGTGTCTATCGGGCGGTGTGCCCTTCTCTCTCCCTCGCTCACTCGCACTTTGGCTGTGAGTTGCGGGCGCCAGATAAGCCAATATCGCCCATTTTCATCACTTACAGCGCCCATCGTACAGGGCAAATGAAACGTGTAACCGGGATGAAAAGGGTGTTACATTTACTTAATTATGAATATTGTTACATCAAGGCCGAAAATTAGGATGAGCCCCAACGGTCAAAAATGTTTTTTTTCCCTCCCATAACTGCCAGCGCTTACCCAGATCTGGCGCCCTAGGCGAACATCTAGCCAGTGCTACGGGCCGGCCCTGAGTTCATATGCAACTCGCAAATATCTCTCTCTCTCTCTCTCTCTCTCTCTCTCTCTCTCTCTCTCTCTCTCTCTCTCTCTCTCTCTCTCTCTTTTCTCTCCTATGTTCTCCCTTCTCTTTCTTCTCTCTCTCCCTCTCTCAATGTTGGTACGCAAATGCACCTTTTTTCAAATGACCCGATGCTATTTTTGGCGGAGGTGCGCATGCGCACCTGCGCACCTGTTATGTGCAGCCCTGATTATATTTAACTCAAAGTGGAGAGGGCTTATATAAATTCTAACGTACACAAATAAGGTGAAAATAAGTTTAAAATCCAAAGTATATACACAATGTCATAATTAATGTGAGACATTTTGTAGCTCAGGCAAACATTTCCCCCCCTATGAATTGAATAGCTCGACCATTAGTTGGTTATTGTATTATTCCATTTCATTATCATTGTTCTGGACTCAGTCGCGCAGTTCAGGGTAAATAGAATCCTACATGTTAAATTATTTCTTACAAATATAATGTGCACCATAATCTCAATAGCATCAATTGAACCACAGTTAAATGAAATATATTACATAGAATTAGGAAATGACATTAACTCTTTCTATACGATAAAGTTCTCAAAGTATCTAGTCTTAATGTTAAGAGAGCACTTATTATCAAAATACCCCTGATGTTATATATCAGAATGATGTATGTGGGTTGAGTCCTGATATGAAGTGTGAGTGACAAAGCCACAGGCTTCACTTCCTATCATGATGCTCTGCGTTAAATGGGAAATGCTGTCACTCCGATAGAGAGGAAACAATAGAGGAAGCCTCACTCAGTGCCAACTGTTCGTCTAGAGACAATAGAGCTGTTTCCCCCTTTCTGACAACAACATGAAGCTGCTGAAATGCATTTTAATCATCCAACTGAGCTGTCTTTGTCTAGGTAATGTATACATTTGTATAGACTATTAGTGCAAAACATTATTCACAAACTGAGTTATGAAGTTATTATTTTTTAATGAAGGAAACAATAATAGGTTTATTTTTTGGCAATATAAAGTGATGTATTCAACAACATTTTTTCGAATGTGCGAATACCAACAGCACATAAGGTATGTTATTACATTTACATTTCAATTAAATTACGAACAAATTACAGATGCAAAATCATAGCAGCTGGCATTGTCTTCTTTCCTTTTTTCTGCTGCTCAATCCTAAAAGAAGAAAGTCAAACCATGCAGTTGAAAACTACTGCCGTTATATTGTGAAGTTTGCTATTTATTTTTCAATGTATTTTAGATGAAATACACTAGCCTTTTCATGCATTTTTAGTCCAATCATATCTGCTCTTTTTTTAAGTTTACAAGTGAATATTTTTATTTGAAGATCCCCTTAAATAAAATGCCCTTAAAAGTAATTGCACTATTTCTATTCTTTATCTGTATTTACTTGCACTATTGTATCTGTTTTATTGTGTTGCACTGTTGGAGGAGCCCGTGACCTAAGATTTTCATCGACATAACTACACTGTAGCTATTTACGAATGACAATAAAAGCCTTGAATCTTGAAAATCTTGAATCTTGATGGTGTAGCAGTTAAAAGTTATCAAAGAAATAAATTCAAAAAAAGTTTGGAAGGAAAGTGGGTAAAGCCCATGTGTATGTTTCATACAAATGTATGATTTTTCGAGATGATGGTTGTGTACGATTTTATTTGGCTAACCCTTATTTCCAACACCGATCTTTATCAGGAGCATGCCTTTCCACTACACAAATTAACTATGTGTACGACGAAAACCCTTTTAAATAATTGTACTCCTTAAGATGAAGTTACAGCAAGTGGAAACATAACATGTTGATGTAGGAGAAGATGATTGTGGTGTGAAAGTTAAAATATAAAAGATTATACATGGCAGATAATCGATCATATTTGAGAGAGTTAACCCATATTGCACTTTGTCTGAATGATACAAAAGTGATTTGGTCAGGTTGTTCAAAAGGTGAGTTTGATGTGGTGTGTGGGTGAGAGGCCAATATGAATAGCGCTGAAATGTATACCACTGTTGTTTACAAAACCTTCGCTCGAAATTGCTCTTAATGTCACAGGATGTGGGGTGACCTGCTTGTGAAATGCTCCTATCTGTATTTTGCAGGTGCAAATCAAACCGTGAGAAAGCAGTCTCCCACACACTCTGCAAACCCCCTTTTATTTCTGTCCTCATCTGCACCCTCATCATGCAGTTCTGTCCCTAAAACGAAAAGCCACATGCGCTGCATTTAGAACAAATTCACCAAACATGCACCGGGTTTACTAAAAGCTCTGCACAAACGAAACGCTGCAAACACGTTGTAACCTGACATGGTGTTGCATTTTAGTTAAGGAAAGTATATCAAATTATATATTTTAGCTTATAATTTGGGTAAAAGATAAAGGGGAAAAGTCCTTATAGTGGCTCTTAATTATATCTTCTTTGATTTGAGGTTCACAAGTGCCTCATTTAAATAAAAAAAAAACAGATATGGTAGCGTAGGTTAAGAACATTTAAAAAGAGAACACAGAATTAGATGACAGTAGCTCAGGAAAATGATCAAATTATGCTTTTAGCAGCAGGAGTTAGTGTGTTAATTACTTAATAAGTAAGAGTATATTTAAATGTAGTCAAAAACAAATGGTATATATCGGATTAAAGAGGGCGAGGTGGAAGATTACGCCTGGCAGATTACTTTTTAATGATGTGCTCACCTTTCATCCTTCACCCACAATGCTCTGATCCACTTGCGCAAATATAAACATTTGTTTCCTAGTTCTGTTTCTACTCACTAGAGACCCACCCAGATATTTTATTCAATCTATTCATCTGCTGTTAAAATACTCCCAAACAAAGCCCCACGTCCTCCTGTTTTAGTAACATTTGCTAAGCTACAGTGCCCAGCTGTTTCTGGGAAATAACTAAGCTTTTTAAAAGAAGAAACTTTATATTTGTGACATCATTTTGAAGTCTACTTCAGTAGAACACAGACAGGGAAGGAATGACTAAAGTATAAGAAACTGACCAGAGTAAGAGAACAAGAAATGGTTGCTCTCACTTTGACTAATTTGTGCTTCTGTGTCTGCGGCCCCTCAGGTGACCCTTACATTCACAGACTCTCTGGTAACTGCAGCTTCACACTGAGGATGGATGGAAAAAGGAGCAGTGATGTGGTGGCTTTACCAGCAGACTCTTTGGATGAGCTGGCTGAACAGATGTGTAAGGATCTGGACTGTGGCAGCATCTTTCAAGTGAATAAAACCAGCTCCCCTCCCAATGCCACCTGCTTCCACGACTGTTTGTACCGAGATGGTCTTTTGAAAAACTGTTCACAGAGTGAGGGAGGTAACTGCTCTGTGCTCGCTGAAGCTGTCTGTGGTGAGGTTTTTATTTTTCTTGGACTGATAATAGGATTGATATGTAAATAATTTTCCTGCTTTTACTTTCATTTTCAAAAACACTATTGCTGCATTTGTTTTATAATTCTGCTTAGTAGGCCACTTTCATAATTGTTTTGAATATTTTTGAATTTTTTAAGAAAAAAAAGAAACGTATTATTATGCAATGTGCAATTCTTCCGAAATAACTTTTATTTTTGGTACACTAACCCTATATTTTGATGCTACTACTGTTTGAGTTTTTGCGTAGTATTGTTTTACTAAGGCACAATAAGTAAATAACTACTTCCTTACATGATATGACATGATGTCCCTACACATAACACTTTCAATTCTTTAAATAATATATATACATTTTTTTTTACCAGCAACTAGTCTAGAAACCAGAGGCCAGCCCGGTTATCAATTCAGTCAGAAATGTTATTATAATGCATGAGCGTCTCTTTTCTATTTTTTAGGGTCGACCACCTTTTTGATATGAAGTGCCATTCTAAAAAAAAATTGTAATCAGCGTGCCAACGATCGAGAATTATCAACGCCGGGGGGGGAGGGGGGGTTGAGGAGCTTGACGCTTCTGAACTATCAGCAGGAGGGCGGGGGAGCCTCGCTGCGGGGAAGCAGTGTGTGGACCTGTCAGCGCAACTTACATGTTGCCGAATTTAACAAACACATTTAAATAATTGGTTTAAACGGCATAATAATAAGGACGATCGTCAGTTCTGTGATTCTCCAGAGCACACATGTTATGATATTAGGGTCATGCAGAGTGAGATGAGATCGCTGTCCCTAGAGAGAGAGAGAGAGGGGGTGTGGCTTGTGCATGTGTGTTTGTGGATGGTAGAGCGACAGTGAGGGAACGTGTGTATGTTTCTGGAAGTGAAACGAGGAAGCAGAAAAACAGTGGTCTGTGATGTATTTTGTGAAACAGAAGAACAGCTAAATAAATGCAACGGCCTCCCAAGAAGAGCTCGCCTCTCTCCAGTCATTTAAGCTAAAGTGGGTTATTGAACCTGAAGCTTGTTGCTTCTGCCCTCCTCGACTACGGTCTGGGAGCCGACAGGAAAGTTCAACAGACAGATGGCCAGTCCGCCCCTTTGTAGCATATTATTTCGATGAGAGATGAGCAGATCGCCACTGGGTTTTCAACTAAATACACAGCCACGCAAAAACTGCGGCATTTGTACAGCTCCTTATGGGTAGGCCTACTGCAATTTGTGAAGTGCTTTCCTCCGTGGTGAAACGATCAGCACTGCGGGGCTGCGTTGCGTGCATGGCTTCCTTCTGCAGGTAACGGGGAGCGCTCTGGCGGCGATCTCGTTCAGGATCCGAAAATACAATTTTAATATTTTGCACACTTATTCCACTTATTCCTAGTGTGCCACTGGTTACGGTGCCGCGTGCCAATCTTGG
>NW_011363874.1:0-66571 GCF_000735185.1 Notothenia coriiceps | reverse complement strand
TACCATGCGTTACAGCATAGAGCCACAGACAGCTTAGTGTTGCATATCTTAAATGCGTAAAAAAAGTACTAAGTTATAATATAATAAACAAACAACACAACAATATGCTCAAAAAATATAAAAACTAAAAAAGTTACATAATTTTCAAAAATACGGATCAAAAACAAATCAAGTTTTTAGGATTTAGCAGCCCGATATATATTACAGTTATTAAAGATGGCATATGTATATAAAGTATATATTGCACATAAGTGGGCTAAATGGATCCCATCACATTTTGGAGCACATCCAAATCACAGGGCATATGTATGCATTATTTCTCACTTGTGGAAATGGTCTCAGTGGAGCTCTCGTGTTTTTTCTTTGAATGTTTATGGATTTCTGGATCAAAAGCATCACATGTTCTACATTTTGTATGATGTTTCTTGCACATCACTTTCACTTATTCAAGTACTTACTACGAAGTCTTTTTGGTTCCCTTGCTGTCATTTTCAATTGATGTCTGTCTCTCTTTTTCCTCCCCTTCCACTCGTTCATCCCTGATTGCATTTTTTACCTTGTTTGCCCATTTGTGAGGCTTGATTTTCTGTCTGGAACAAAATGTTTCTCCCCTGCTCTCGGCAAGGGTGCAGAGAAATGTTTGTCATTCAGTTTGACACCTTAGACATCTTTCCTCCCAAGTTCCTCCTGCCTGGAGCTGAAGTGCAGGAGAGTACTCGTTTTCAGAGAGACACAGAGGGTAGTTTCTGTCACTGTCAGCAAAAAGGACAACTCTCTTGTCCAGCTCAGTGTTGCTGTTAAAAAGATTTACATGTTCTTCTATCTCAGGTGCTGAGAGGCTGTTGGAAGTTTAACTGCACTCCACTTAAATGTAGTGCTAAAATAAGATGAATCGACTATTGTATTTCTGGTGATCAACATCTGGACGTCAAACAGATGAAGAAATACATCTGATTTATCAATTGATTGAATGATTTATCAACTAGGCCTTTCATTTCCATTCTGAGTACTTTTCAAATCAAGCATCCTCAAACTGTGGCAGTGTAATGATGACAAATAAACAATGTGAGAAAAGAAAAATTAATGTTCTATCTAGATTGTGCTGGGGTTTGAAAGTCCCAGTAATCTCTATGCAAATAGCAAGTTAGCACACGTTGTTATCTGCAAATCAAAAATGCGTTTTACCAAAATGGCTAATACAGAATTTCGTTCACCTTACCAAAACACAAAAATGGGTTTGTCTCCTGAGTGTAAGAGGTTTTTTCCATATAAAACTTTAATTACCACTGAGTTTACACTTGACCGTAATGAGCTGTAAAGTGCATATATTATGCAGATACAATCCACCTGCACAGCCCGAACACATGTTAAAAAGCATTTACGAGCCTCCGGTGGGTCCTCTGAAACTTTTAATGCCCATTTATGCTGTCTTGTATGCCAGATGGATCCGTGTTCCCAAGGCAAATTATTTCTCATTATTTTGAGAGCTGAATGAATGCTTTTAGTGCTTCGAGATACAATAATGTATTTTCCTGGAGAAAAAAAAAACACCTCGAAAAAAGCAATGTTTATGTCGGCACCAGTCACAGCCCACAGTAGAGTTCAAGCAACATTGCAAAAAAAGAATGACGCATGACTAATGTAAAACATAATTGTTTGTAATTAAATAGCGAAGTGACGGATGATAGAGGTGAGATTCACATACACCCACACATACACACACACACCCACACAATTAAATATCTTTATCTCTTCGGTGGATTGTTGGAGAGATTGATCAGGTATGCCTGACAGGTGGGCTCAAAGCTTAAAATCATTCTTCGGCTTTTTGTTTTTATGTTTTCCTCCCACCGCAGCAGGCAGATAAATCTCCCAGTCATTGTTTTGCAACACATATTCACATTTTCCATGCCACCATTTTCATGCAGTTACAACTATGTTCTTGTAAATCACAGTAATTGCAGAAGGATTTGCATTTGAATGTCAACAACCTAATGGCACTTGCATATAATAACAATTGATAATTGGCAGCCCTTGTATTCACAAAGGCTTATTTGTAACAAGTGCCTGTCTGAATGAAGGTACGTTTTGCTATAAATGAGAATCATTATAAACCAAAACATGAGAATCTGAGCATTAGAAACAAATTAATAATCCTTAAACATGCATTGAAAACCAATCCAAGATTTACAGATTAGTCATTTTGAGGGAGTGACAGGATTGATGATCATCCCTTGATTTACACAAGCTGATATTAAACCAGGTTGGTCATTTATACTGTGTTTAGCTCTCTAAGCTCGACACGGCACATGGACGTCCTCCAGCTATTCTGCATTTACAGTAAGCTCTTTGACATTAAGTTGTTAGCAAGGATACACAAAGCCCCCCTGCTTCCCATATTAAAGCGTCTTGTTAAACAACAATTAATTAATTGTCCACATGATGGGGCTGCCCATTGATTTCGGAGACCTCAAACAACTCCCCTGGATCTTTTGAACGGCCTGTTGGAGGGAATGAGACGCTGGAGGGTGCTTCAAAGGATCCGTTACAGTGGCACAGACACTGAGGGGCTCAGTGTCCCTGCAGGGGCTTCATACAGTAGAGCACTGAATACATCCCAGTCTTTACACTACAATTGAAACCCTTTGTTCTGGGTTGCACTTTTCCATTGGCTTGATTAACAAACCCCAATACTTGTTAGCGTTCAAAAACCTTAAACTGTCTTTGTTAAACAAGATTTGTATTTCTCAAATGCACCTTTCCTGTGTTAACTTATCAAAAGGTTTGACATGCGTGTTCCTCAAAGTAAGGTGTTCTTTCAGCATTAGTATTTAGTCATACACAATCATTTTTCAGAAGTCTAACACCTGCTCACATCGAACACATTTCTGTTTTATTTCATATTTTTTAAACCAATTTGTGTTTAAGCTAAACACATTCTATGCTTTGCCAGGTCCTATAGCTTAATCCTCGAGGAATATGTAAACAGCCTATGCGCGAACAACCATTACATAACAACATGTATTATATTGCGAGCTTTATTTGGACTAAAACCTAAACAAAATGATTGTAATGCTTCTGAGCGAACCACATGAGCTTCTACCACTCTTCTTGCGAACTGTTCTGATACATTATTTCAGTGTAACACCGTATACAATATGAGCTGCTGAAGTCATAAAGCAGGAGGGAAAAGACAGGAAGTATTTTATTAGAACTCAACAAATAGACTAAGTTGTCTGCGATTAGATTCAGTCTGATGAAGCATCTGCAGAATCAGCTAAGGAGCAAACACTTGCGGTTTCATTCTAAGGAATCTACCCTGACTGACGATTACTTGTCCAAGGATTTATTTTATTTTGGTCTATGTCCTGACTGATGTGACTTGTCTTTCTAAAGCCCGTTTTGAACCTCCACGAGAAGCTCTTAAACCCTCTTTACTTCCTGCCGTTTCACATTGCAGGAGCAAGCAATTACACTGCTTCCATTTCATCTTGTCTTTGGGTCCACACTTCACATCTTCTGCACCCGGTTGACAGGATGTTGATGAGGAATTTCAAAAGTCTGTCTCAACAGCATTGTTTCTCCACAGCGTGCTGACAGCTGGTCCAACAGAAAGTTGTATGTGTGTGGCCTTGGGTCCCCGTGTATAAAAAGTCAGAGGAGTGGAAGAGCAGCTGCAGATTTTCAACCCACTTTGAAAAACAAAATGTTTGGACTACACTTTATGCCTTGGAGAAAAAATATGATTTTTGTAAAAAAAATTTTTTAATATTCATCTAATTTGCTTCTAAGGGAACTCCAAATTAATTTTGTTCTCATAGAAAATCGAAGCTGGAGGCATTGAAACCACAGATATTATCTTTTATTGTGGACATAAAGTATTCATGGGTTTGTTTATGGCTGATAGATTTGCATAAACAATTATTATTTGAAATGACCCTCATTAAATCAGGCTGCAGAGGACGTATTGTGTGTAATACTCAGAGTGCTCGTCTGGCTTAATGAAGACTTATTTATAACTGCATGCAAAATATGTTTCTGCTACTTCGTTCTAAAAGGAGTTTTTTACGTTGTTACTACGTCTTGGGAGAAATCCCTTTGTCTGGTTAGTGTTTTGGAAAAATGATTTGAACAGAATTTTTTACCTTCTCATCCGAACTTTTTTTTTTACTTAACATGTCTAATGCAGAGGTGACAAATAAATACTTATTATTGAATTACCACTATAAAAACAGCATTTAATAGAAAGGCTATACAACATGGAGTGGGACTTTTTAACCAAAAATACAAATCTTTAAACATTACCTAACACAAGTTACAAACTCTTTATAATGGATGTTTTATTGGAAAGTGGTCCTATTTGATTAAATTATTTATTAATGTTTATTAAATTATTTGTTGGTCATTTCAAATTATTTGATCAAATAAAAGTACAATAATCCGTACAAGATATTTCTTGTGTCTAACCACGGCATATTGATTTATATAAGAAATCCAATAAGCCGTGGATATTTTCACCAGAATTCCACACATTAAGACATTTTTCATTTTACAAACTTAATTCAACTAGATGATTAAGTTTCTAATAAGTAGTTAACACCATCTGTCTTTGAACACATCATTGGTGAGAGTACAGTGTTCTTTAATTGTTTTACTTTCTTATATACTTTATTGCTAGTATTAATAGGGATAAACACATATAATGAAGATTTTCTGTTGTTGTTTTAGACACGTACTTGTATTGTCTTAATTGATGCAGAGCTAACTTTGGTTTGTCTGAAGGAGGAGCTTCCTGTTTCAAAGAAGGTGTAGAGCTTCTCCTTCAGGGCACTTCCTTGTTTGAGCTAAATTTGGTTTGGTGCAAACTTGTTTGAAGCTTGATGCCAATCGCTGTGGGCTTAGCTCAAACGTTTCCCTTGTCTACTTACGGGATTTCATAAGTTATTTTGGAAAAGTTGTATTTGTTTACTTTAGTTGACTCTTTAAGGTTTGAATATAGCTTTGTTTTTATGACGGTCTGGACTGCTTTTTGCTGTAAATAAACTGAAATGTACACCAGATAATGGGTTCCTCAGTCACTGAGTTCAACCAGTTAGCTTATCTTTACAATGATACTATAATTTCCTTTTGTTATGTGTTTGTGATGGGATTTGAAAGGTTCTAATCTCAACCCACAGATCCAAATCCATGAATGTAATCTCTGTGCAGTGACAGTGTTCTTGTGTTTGTCCCCCCTCTCCATGTGCAGGCGGTATATTTGAGACCAGGGAGAGTGAGTTAGTCAGCATGGACGAGCTGGCGTTCAAATTTGCTGTAAATAACATAAACCGCAACAAGACCCTGATGCCCAACACGACTCTCACCTACGACATTCAGAGGATCAACCTCTTTGATGGCTTTGAGGCTTCAAGGAGAGGTAAGAAATGATCAGATGTAGCTATGCTAAGCTATAGATTTACAGTAGTTACTGTAAGCGATGACAACATTATCACCTTAATCAATCATGTGTGTAGCATAACATGTACTCTAAACACTTCTATAGAAAACTTCAAGATGGAATTCTTTTGTTTACACATTTCAATTTTATGTCGATTTATTGGACAATAAACTATTTTGAATCTGAAACCAAAGAGGCTCAAGTTGAAAATTGTAATCTTTTGTTTGAGGTCTATTAAGCTATTTAACTTTCTTTACAAGAGTGGGGCAAATTGATCAATTCCTTTCTAATCACCATACAGGGAATCAATAAGATTAGCATAACCTAGCTTAATTACTGGGTAAAGGGGATTGATACAGTAGCATCTCTTAAAGGTGGGGTTGGTAATTTTAGAGAAACCAGCTCGAGATCACTAGAATTTGAAAATACACAACCGGAGAAAATCTTCAACTTCCTTACAGAGCCCCTCCTCCAACACACACGAACGCGCACATGACCAAGGAGGGCACGAGATAAACTTGTGCACAGATGGAAGGCTGACAGGCAGGTAGTCCATCCAATCATTTTAGCCAGGCCGGCTAAGATGATTGGTCGTGCTTTTTACAGAACTACGGCTTCCACAGATGACATTTTTTCATGGATTTTTTGTCAAAGCACTTCAGATATTCATTGCATTGGATGTTAAGAGCATTCCATGGAATATAACAAAAAGTGTATCTCGAGCCGGATTCTCAAACTTACCTACCCCACCTTTAAAGAGAGGAAAAAACACATGAACATTATATAAAACCTACAATTAGAAATGTTCTTTGTTATTGAAGGCAATTATTGACTAATGTCTTCATTACTCTAATACCAATGCAACGTAGGCTAAAAGCGTGTGATTGTCTCTCTTTGGTCCAAAAGCTTATTTTTTTACAATTTGTATTATTTGAACAAGTCCTTAAGTATTGAATATTAAAGTGAACCTGATCTGCAATGGACTTTGTTTGAGAAACTGTCTCCAAACTGTGATGACACCCGTCTGACTTTGTGTTGTTTTCACCTTGTTCTTCCCCCACAGTATGTGACCAGCTGGCTCTGGGGGTGGTCGCGGTGTTCGGCCCGTCTCACAGCTCCTCGGTCAGCGCCGTCCAGTCTATCTGCAACGCTCTGGAGGTCCCTCACATCCAGACCCGCTGGAAACACCCGTCGGTGAACAACAAAGACACCTTCTTCATCAACCTGTATCCCGAGTACACCGCCATCGCCAGGGCCATCCTGGACGTGGTCACGTTCTTCAAATGGAGGAAGCTGACTGTGGTTTATGAGGACAGCACAGGTAGGGCCATCGGTTTTTTATCTGTCAGATTGCCATTGTAGATTTCAAAACAGATTCATATATATATGTACTTCAAGTCTTTTCATGGTGCCATGCATGAGTAGAGATGTACTAGAAGGTAAACCCATTTGATTAAGTCTGCAATTTATATGGAAATCATTTCCTCAAAGTGTTTTGATCAAATATATATGTATGAAATAAAGAAAATATCCAAGAGATTTTTGAGAACGAAAAATATCACTCATGGAGGATTCTGGATAAATTCAGTGCTCCGGTCACTCAGACACAACAAAACAATTCAGCTCAAAAATCTGTAACTTACTGTACATCTACCTGTAATAAAATCAGCGATCAATATATTGTCTTGTATTGTGATATCCAGTTTTTTTTTCAAACTGGGTAACAGGGGCGCTGCGCCCTCATACCAAAATGCAGATTTCCCCCGTAAGCTGTAAAGTGATGCCAGAAAACGATATTTCTGTTTGTCAAAAACTGTATAATTACTCCAAAAATATGAAAATCGTGTCAAACAGTCGCGTTGATGTTTACGTCCACGGCGCCATCTTGTATACGGGCGTCAGGTTCTCACGAGAATTGATATTTCTTATATACAAGATCAGCGCCCTCATACTATATTTTCTTATAGTTAATAATATAATTGGACTGGAGACTGCAATGTGTCCTGATTTGTCCTACTGCATGAAAGAATATCAACTATGACATTGTGTGGCATTTGAAGTGAGAATAGGTCTGGCTCTTGTTTCTCGACATTACAATGTATTCATATGTGAAGGTCATAATAACTCACAAAAATGCTGTCCACCAATGCCACCTTTAGCTAGTGAACCCAATCTGTGACAGGGCAGAGTTCCTGGTATCAAACAGCTGCCAGTGCTGCTGCCCTCGGCCTTAATGCTGCAGAGAAGAGCCAAAACACAACACCCACGGCCTCAAATCCAGAGAGTTCCAATATGGAGTCCCAGCCTATGACCTAGAGAATATGAAATGCTGCTGTTGAAATGTCAACGTTTATAGATTTTTCATTTTTTCCTCTTTTTCCCTTTTCATTTTCAATCCACATTTCCCCCCCCCTGAAATGTCACACAGACACACACACACACACATACAAGATTCAGGGAAGGTGTGTGTTATCCTTTGATGGGGTTTAAAACAAAGTAGAAGAATTTGAAAAAAAGATGCAAGACATTTGGCAACAGGGTGATGCAGTGAATAGTGATTACATTCCTCAGTTGAATATGAGGCACCAAGTATTACGGCAAGCACGAGCTTTGCTGAAACGTTCTTTACCGTGACATAATGACCTTCATGTGGCGGAGCTAGGAATGCGTAATTTGTAAAAGGGGATAAATAAAATCAAGTCTCATTTGCCAACTTGTTTTTGTAGGACTGATGCGGATGCAGGAGTTAATCAAAGCTCCGGCAAAGTTCAACCTGAAGATCAAGATCCGCCAGCTGACCCCCGGCAACCAGGATGCCCGACCGCTGCTGAAGGAACTGAAGAAAGACAAGGAGTTCTTTATTCTCTTCGACTGCTCCTATCGCATGGCAGCGGAGCTCCTGAAGCAGGTTCGTACAGAGTCTCCTGCAATATTCTGTCATTCCACAGATTTTCCGAAACATTTATGTGTGCTTTTGGGGGCTTCACGTTATTTCTTTGTTTCCCATAAACACAGATGGTGAAGTTCGATAGCTGACGATTAATTAAATAACAGACATGCTGACACACGTTTTGAGACTATTCTTAGTGAAGTTCATGAATGTTTTTTCATGTAATTGTTTAACAGCCGTATTGAATTCCATTAAATAAATCTTAAAGTGGAGCTATCATGCTATATTTGAATAATATATTGTAGGGCCATACCTATATAAAACATGTCTGTGAAGTTTTTTTTTCAAAATACCAAACAGATCAGGCATTTTAGCCATGCCTCATTTCGCTCTATTTGCTCTATTCCAGCCCTGTCTTCACAAGGGCTGATTCTGTGGCAAATGAGCTGCAGCTGACCACGCCCCCCTGCAAAGGAAGGGGGCGAGGCACGAGCGTCATGTTACCATGCTGTTACCATGCTGTTACCATGATGTTAGCTGTTACCATGCTGTTACCATGCTGTTACCATGTTGTTACCATGCTGTTACCATGCTGTTAGCTGTTACCATGCTGTTACCATGCTGTTAGCTGTTACCATGCTGTTACCATGCTGTTAGCTGTTACCATGCTGTTACCACGCTGTTACCATGCTGTTACCATGCTGTTACCATGCCACGCAACCTCTCATTCCCCTAATAGGTGGAGAGTTGCCCATATAGGCGGAGCTCCTTGTTTCTGACGTCAGAGATATTTCAAATCTGGATCAGTCTGTATCAGATCCGTTGCAGCCCCGTTTTTAGAGATTTGGGTATGGAGGAAAATAGAGAGGGTTGTGTTTTCTGACACTTGGTGAGTTCCCTGACACATATTCATGTATAAAAGACGTATAAAAATGCATTTTGCATGATAGGTCCCCTTTAATGTATAACATATTTGATACACCACACAAAAGAAAAATCACCAGCAGAATATCTTTGTTATTGAAGATTTGAATGTAGCTGAAGCGCTGGAGAACTCATATGTCTGCAATAATGCCCTGACATTTCTTTTATTACTTTCTTTCTTTTCATTGTTTGCAGCTCTCATCAATGGGAATGATGACCGAGTACTACCATTTCTTTTTCACGACTTTGGTGAGTTAGAAAACCGTATGACTACAATTATTTTATTGAAGATACCAGACAAAGGAAAAAACAAAGCTGATGATTTGTGTGCTCATTTGGCCTTGAACTGGCGTTGTAAATTCTCTCAGGATGTTAAAAAATGCTGCCCGTGCGCGGCTCATCAATTCAAAGTAAAGGCTGAGAAAGTTGCACCCTGAGCTAGATCTCAAAGCTATTTCCTGCCCTTTCTTTTATACATATCACACACACCAAATCATACATTTCCTTTTGCTTCCCTCCTCCCCCTGCAGGATCTGTTTGCGTTGGACTTGGAGCCGTACCGCTACAGCGGGGTCAACATGACCGGCTTCAGACTGCTGAACTTTGACCACCCCTTGGTAGCTTCCACTATGGATAAGTGGGCTATGGAAAGACTGCAAGGTCCAAAACAAGAGAGTGGCCTGATGGACGGAATCATGACTGTAAGCCAGAAACACACATACTGATGAAAGCCCAGGATTCACATTTGTATTCTGCCTGCTTTTCTGCACACAGCTGCTAACCTTTAAATCTTTGCAGAGGCTGTATTTCAGCATGATAAAAAATGTTATCGCTGTAATCCTCACTTGTATTTGTTCCGTCATAATATCTATACGAAATCTGCTGTTTATTTTACTTCTTCATCTTCAAACCGTGCTCTCTCGGTTTCTTACTGTAATTCATCTTGTTTACAACCTGCCTTGACATGTGAACGACACATGCGCAGTGTGAGAAAAAAACATCTTCCTTGTGGAGGAAATTCTTAAGAGAAACTGATAAGTGATGCATGGACAAAGTTGGTCTTTTGTTATATTTAATAAAGTAATAAAGAAAGTCAATATACAAGTGAAATCGATCTCAAATGCAGGAACAGAGCAACTTCATCCTCAGAGGACAGAGAAGTTCTGCACCCCGAACACAGCTCACAGTCCCGCTATATATTCATGAAAGGAAACAGCCAACTGGTCCTACATCCCATCATTAAACCATAAAACCCCCTTGTCCCTAACCATTTACAAATCCCCCTTTTACACTTCCTTTTGACCTCCTGATAAGTAAAACCTTAACATATGTCTCTCTCAGAGATGGCAAAAGTACACACATACTTTACTCAAATAGAAGTACAGATACTCATGTTTAAAAATGTTGGTAAGTAGAAGTACTGACTAAACTTATTTACTCAAGTAAAAGTATGGGCTTCGAAATGTACTTAAGTAAAAAGTACCCATCACTACCAGCTGTTTTAAAGAGTACCTGACCTCCCTTTATATTAATAGAAAAATAATGTCATTGTTAGCTAATGAATGTTTCCATGCTGAACAACGGCAACATGACAACGTTTTAATTCGTCCCTCTTCTTTAGAGAAGACCAGGAAATGATGGATACACGGATCGTGTTCAAATCAATAGGCACGCAATGACTCCATAGAATAATGATCACGCCACCAAACACACATTCAAACTAAAGGAACGAACCTGTTTTGAAAATGTAGGAAATAGAAAGTACAGGTATTTGTGTTCAAAATGTAAGAAGTAGAAAGTACAGGTATTTGTGCTAAAAATGTAAGAAGTAATAGTAAAAATTCGTCAGAAAAATAAGTGGTGGAGTAAAGTACTGATACCAGAGAAATGTACTTAAGTACGGTAACGAAGTATTTGTACTCCACTACTTCCCACCTCTGCTCTCTGTTAAACATACAGATGTAGCACTCTAGAACTCAGTTTAATTGAGATTATATGATAATTTGAAATTCATCTCCCCTCCTCCTCCGCAGACAGATGCTGCCTTGATGTACGACGCAGTGTTCATGGTTGCCGTGGCGTCGCAGCGAGCCACTCAGATGACCGTCAGCTCGCTGCAGTGTCACCGACACAAACCCTGGCGCTTCGGACCTCGCTTCATGAACCTCTTCAAAGAGGTGAGTGTCAGCTGAGGTCTTTGGATCACAGACAGCTAAAACACCCTGTTCCATTAGCAGCATGACTTCAGAAACCACCATGCCTTTTTAATGAACTGTTTTCAGTGTGTTTTGAAAGCACAGCCTACTTCAAATTGCCCTCGTAATGCCTCTGCTCCAAGCGTGAAACTTACCCAAGCGTGAAACTTACCTAGCTGCATGTCAGATCATTTCATGTGATACGATACATGATAGGTGGCTTCTGACAGGCCATGCTTTGCCTCTTAAAGTACACAACATGAAAATATACGGTTTTTATGTACTTATAAGTTGAAAGCTTGTGGTTTGGCCTGACTGCCAGACGGGATGCCTACAGACAGAAATGAGGCCTTTGATGCTTGAGTGTTTTGATCTGTTAAGTCTTAAACCCAGCGTTGCCCACCACGGAGAGGGAACGTTTTCATTCAATCCCCTCACTCATATTTCGCTCTTCATGCCCCCCGTCCTCTTTCTTTCTATCTTGGTGTCTCCTCATCTTTTCGTTTAGTTTGCCACCACCTATCCTTTGAAGCATCTGTCCTCCTGTGCCATTCATCACTAGATAAGAGCCTTTTTGATTGCAAGAACCAGTAATGCCTCACACAGCACTCAATTAAAAAGACTTTCTGCCAAGAGAGTGCAGAATATGAGTACACAGTTTTCATTTCATTGGCTGAAATTAAATCCCGGGCACTTTAACCTGCGTGTTTCCTCTCCCCCAGCTATTGTAGTCCCCAATACTCCGAATTGCTTCTGTGGAAAACATTAATGGAATTCAATTTCAAATGTTTGGAAACATTTTTGTTGTTCAATGTTCGTCATTTCATTACAGAAAAGGTGGAAATATCCTGGATTTCTAACGTTGAATCCTTGTAGAAACATTATTAAACCACAGAAAAGTGTTTCTTATATCCAGTTCATATCTTTTGATGTTTTTGGAGATTAATAATCCGTTTTTTCACACATGTCTAAGATATAAGAAATCATCCAAACATCCAAAAACGTTGTATGTGTTCCATAAAACAATATGGGAAAATAGAGAATCACTTTGTGAAGGAAATTCACTGCCATTAGGGTTTGTAGCGTGTGAAAAAAGGATTAGAAAACACTACAGCTTGTAAAATAAACAAAGTGCACATATTTAGATTAATTAGGTGTGAAAACAGACTGTCCACTGGGAAGACAATTAGTAATTACTCAGTACAAGGTGCATGCATGCTAACAAGCATACCAACTACAATTAACAATTTGAAACCCCTTGTATTGCATTGGGATGAATATGCATGTAAATTCAATTATGATCTCTTTCATGAACACAATTGTATGCATTTTGCGATTTTACCACAAAACCTCCAGTTGACATCTTCCAGTGTTCACCTAATGCTTCAATGACTTCATCCCTTTCACTGTCCCTCCTGGGAGTCTGCTGCAGAGCTTCAATACCACTCTGCACTCAGACTATCTCCCACTTCTCTCCCCCTCTGTGTCTCATCTCTGTAGGCACAGTGGGACGGACTGACAGGGCACATTGTTCTTAATAAGACCGACGGCCTGAGGAAAGACTTTGATTTGGACATCATCAGCCTCAAAGAGGACGGCAGTGCCAGGGTGAGCAGAGCGCCCTGGAACATCCAATTACACCACTCTCACACTGCTTCCACCCTGCCTGATTCAGTCCATTAATCAGTGTGTGTGTGTGTGTGTGTGTGCGTGCGTGTGTGTGTGAGAGAAAGAGAGAGAGAGAAAGAGAAAGAGGGGTGCTGTGGAGATTTTGTTTTCCATAATCCATCTACACATTTATTATTTGGTTTTGATTTGTCTGGTCATAAATATTAATAATACTGCAACAACTGATTATTTCTCTCCACACTGTCTGTGCTTCATGTGGCCCTATTCACATTTTCAAAAGGGTTTTGTGGAGGCAGGAAGTCGCCTCACGAAAAGGTGGATCAAGGTTTGTGCCAGTGCCCTGTTTGGTTCAAGCCTTTGTTGTTTGGCCCCCCTCCCCCCTTTCTCTCCCACTTTTCTCACTCTGTATGCCACGCACCTCCCGGCACCTTGCCTTGTCAACCCTGTTTCTCTTCGCTGATTTTGTGTACACCAATGCCATGTATTGGACATTTCGGTTTTCTCCGTGTCAGGGTCAAGGCATTGTTCTGACACGTCTCAAAACTTTATTAGCAAAGGTAAAACAAAAGTGATACCCTTTGGTTTGAAGAGACATTGCAATACCTCCATAGAAAAAGTAGGAAGCCATGCAAGTCCAAACGATGCTTAATTTGTCAGTCCACTCTTATAATGTGCTTAACTGCCTTCATACACACAAACAGTACTTAATGCAGCAAAGAAGGATGCAGTTAGCAGAGGAGACGACAGCTTAAGTCAGCATTTCGACTTGTTACATGAGCAGCAGATTGAGGCCAGTGCACAAGTTAAATAGTCACTGTGATGTGATTGCTTAAGTTGTGTGTCACATCATTCTTTCTCTGTACAATTAAGTCACATTTAAGAGCAATTTAAACTACTATTGGCTTTGTTCAGTCTCACAAAATATACTGTCAGTACTAAAGAGCAAATTAAGTAATCTTTACTTCACCACCTCTGCTTATTACCTTGAAACCAAGTATTTGTGAGTGAAAGAAAAAGGAATGTTTAATTAATTCATAGCTTAAAACAAATATATTACTGTCAGACGTACTTCCTCTCTGTCCATCTCAGTTGGCAGACAGACAGGTATGGGGGGAGGCAGCAGCTGTCAAGGTGCAGCAGCAGTGATTTATTCTGTCATTTTAATTCCATTCGGTACTTATTTTAAAAGCCTCCCTTTAGATGAAATACCACAACATGGTAAGCACATCACATAAACTGTTTGATTACGAATGAATTATCAGAGCGTTGCAGACGTGTTAGAGCTTGGGCACTGGAGTGTTAAATAAACTCTGAAGAGGATGATGGGACTAAACAAAGTCTCTTAGGAAATACAATTTTTTCTCTTAAAGTTGTTCACTTTCTGGTAGTACGTTTTTTCCCCCTCTCAGCGTTCTTGGCCGGGCTTAGTATGTCTCCCGCTTGTTGGTTACAGTTTTCCAGTCTGACTTGGTGTGTGGATGGAGATGAGCTAAAGGATTCATACAATATTTGACTTGTAGCATATGAGAGAGAGGTCCTGTCAGTTTGCACACTGTGTTGTTGGGAACTGCTTCTGGTACGTATGATAAATTCGCAAGGCTGCACAGTTAATCCTTGACTTAGGGGTTTAAAAGATGATGAATAAACGCTGTGCACTCTTCTAAGGCTATATTTTGTTGTTGATTTCATTTGCTTGGTCAGATCATTTTATTACTTAAAGGGGACCTATCATGCAAAATGCACTCTATGATGTATTAATTCCAGTGACCATCAACGGTTAGTGCGGAGTGGTTAGTGCGTTGGCCCCCCACTCATTTTTTTTTTTACAACGTCGCGTGAGTAATGTGCAGTACCGGAGTCCAACAGAGAGGCAGCAGCTGCGGGACAGTAGACTGCGTACTGCGTAGCCTTCCCTGCCTTGAAGAAGAAGTGATCCTTCGTTGTGAAGAGTCTGCTTTATGCGCTCCGCAGCAGTATCCCCGCTGCGACAGAGTCCAACAGAGAGGCAGGAGCTGCGGGACAGTAGCCTAGAAGTGAACCTTCGTTAGCGTGAAGAGTCTGCTAAGCTTAAGCGCTCCGCAGTACCTGAGCGTGCTCCACCCCACCCCACCCCCCCGGTCAACAACTTCAAAATTCTGGGCTATATATAAAAACCGCTGGCCCGCGAAAGTGTCTATTGGATAAATGTTGGCCCTTGGACAGATGTTGTTGGTGATCCCTGAAATTATAGTCTATACATAAATATGTGTCCCCGGTGTTTCAGGGAACTCCCAAAGTGTCTGAAATCAAAACCCTCTCTCTTTTCCTCCGCACCCACATCTCTAAAAACGGGGGCATAACGAAGCTGATCGAGATTTGCGTCCGATATGACGTAATATCGTGTGGGTATGTGGGCTGGCTTTACAACCACTCCACTATCAGAAAGTTGCTCTCAGAAACCATGGGCGACGTGTTTTGGACGTAATATGGTCTTTGTTTACATTAGCTAGCATCGCTAACACTCAGAGCTAACCTGTATTGGAGAGTATGTGTAAAAAAGCAGGAAATAAAGAAAGGAACTCACCTTGTGATAAACCCGCAAGAGAAAAAGCATTTGAGCTCCATACTGTTTCAGAAATAATCCTTGATGTGTTTGGAACATGATATGGCGTTTCATCACGGCAGCATTTACCTTTATCTCCGTTATAATTAAGGGCAGGCATTAGCTACCCCCCCCCCCTCTTTTTTTTGTTCAAGCTAAGGACCCCGAACCTGCACTTCTCTAACAGGCCTGAAATAGAGGGGTATGAGGGATGTCTAAAATGCATGATCTGTTTGGTATTTTGAGCAAAACACATCATAGACATGTTTGTTATATATCTGAGACCCATAATATACAGTATGCCTAAAAATAGCATAATAGCAGAGCTTTAAGCTTTAAGTTACTGTTGATATGTTCCTTTTGTAACCAAGACCATGATCTGTCTAATTCATTTATATAGCACATAATAGATAGATGTTACTTCCAACAGGGTTGTTTTCAGGTTGTACATTGTACTGTATAGTCCTAGCATTCCTTTGATAGCACTTGATTTGAGGCGACAGTTTGCTCTCATGCATAGAATGTGTGTGTCTTTACTTATGTCATTGTTCAGACAGTTCTTTAACACAAAGTGATGATGGTGAACTACAAAAGTGCTAACTTGTGCTGAATTCCACACAGAATTCCTTGGAAAAAATGTAAAGCAAGTGAGAAAAAAGTGCTGATGATGACATTGCTCATCACGTAGTTCGCCCTTCTCCTGGTATGGCTTTATGCCCTGACAGAGTCAACAAGGAGGTTGTTACCAAGTTTATGGGACACTATTACAGTATGCTAATAAACACGCAAACACTGGTCCGTTAACATTGCTCTGGTGTCTGGCTTTGTGACCAATCTGATATACTCAGAGTGTAATAGTGGGGATGGCCAAATGAATCAGGGTGTCCCAGCTGACTAAGCTGATAAAGTTGGGACACAGGGCGCAGGCTATGCATGCTAAGCAGTGTCGTGATGGAGATGTAGCACAGAGATCCAGTGATACTATAACTCTTCCTGGAGAATTGGCTGCACGGTGCACAACCCTGAGCTTTTACTCTCTGCTTTAATGCATAATAATTGAGTTTAGAAGAATCCTGGTTTTAAGAGAGCAAAGATGTTCCTTTCTAAATGTGTAGATCAACAAAAAATGATGACACGATGTGATGAGTTGATTACATTCTTTGGTAATAGGTCATTATCTTGCTTTTTTCTCAGACAATACAATTAAGCTTAAACATGTAAATTGATTATTATGTGGAACTTATGTAGCCAATTACTGAGGAGAAATAAATTGAATATATACTTTAGCAAATACACACATGTATATGCCTTTCTAATTAGAAAGTTAATACTTAATTATAATTGCACCCAAACGGTTTCTCCTGTAGAAATGTAACATTTCACCTTTTGACCTTACAGCCACTGCACATTTGTGTGAGCTCTCAAAGCTTAAATTACTGAGGATTAAACATGCCAAATCTTCTTTGTGCTATCCCTGTTTTTCATTACTAGTGTGGAAGCTGGAAGAAAACACAGCAAAACTGTATTTGTAAGTATTTGCTCATCAATTTTCTGCTCTGGCTTTATGCTGTTATTATGAAATGACTTTGAGTGTGAAGTCAAGCAGAATGTCAACTAGAAAGCAAGGGTATTTTCCCCTTTATCCCTCCAGAATGTTGGAAAGCTTTCCAAGCAAGTACGCTGAACATGTGTACCAGACAAAGTAAATATTTAGCTCACTTAACTGTCGGAACATAAAGAAATGATGTGTACCTCACATTTATTACATATTAGCTGTCTTATTCCCATAAGACATGTAATATTTGAAAAAGGTAGACAAATAAACCTGGAAGTGGCTGACAGCTTCAATAAGCCTGGGCTGTGACAAGAGCTCCCAATGGATAACACACACAGGCACGAACCAACGCACGCAACAACCCTACAACACACATCCCATACAAGTCTTTTTTTTTTTCACTTTTTCAGGTGCACAGTCAAGCTACTTGTTGTAATGTCGCTCTTTCTCGCCTTTTGGCACTAAGTTGTATGTCACTGTGACTTACTATTCCTACCTCTATTAACTTATACCATATGTACGCACATGTGTACACTATGTAAAGGTGAAAACACGCAGGCAAAAACCCAGAACTCACCATTATTTCTCAACCTTCGACATGCTTACAAGGGAAACAGCATGTGCAACACACCAAAACAAAACTTATTTACTGGCTTAGTGGGTCGTTTTTATTTGCTGTTGCTAATACAAGTCACATGCTTTCCTGTGACTTCATCTTTTTCTTTTTCAGTGAAATTTGGTAGAACCCAAATAAAATGCAGTCCCTACAACATTTTAAATAGTTTACAATGCATCTTATCTCTTTGAGATGTATGTTATTTTTGTACATGGTCCCTGACAACTAAACCAATACACTAAACTAAACTAACTCAACTTTAACAAACCTAATGTGGTGTAACTTGTATGTGACACAATGGGTGTGCCCATGAGTCATGACGCAAAAATATAAGGTAGGATACACAAAAAATGTAATGTGTGATTATGCTCCAGATAGAACTTTTATAAGTGAGTTTGATTTAACTGTCGTAGTTATCACAAAATCCTTTAAACAGCGGGGCAGCAATGAGCAACAATGTGAGTGTCCCGAGATTACCATGGAGACATGTCCTCAAACTGAACTGTAGCCTTCGCCCAGCGTGCTTTGTTCCATTCCAAAACTCAGCCCTGCCTACTTGTCTATTGGCAATTTCAAATTCTGTATTTTCTTTCCATTTCGTCTTGAATCCTTTGAAAAAGTTCTATTTTCCCCTTACCTAAACTCTGGCCTGTGGAGGTCAGGAGCATTAAAATATATAGAGAAAGGGACAGGTGCTGAGTGAGTAATGGGAGATATGAATGATATAATAAGAAGATGACAAGATCTGTATCTGACACAAAGAGAAGAACTGAGAGGGAAAAACTAAAAGCAATAAAAAAGAATAATAACAGAGAAAGAGAAGTGTTGTGAGAGAGAAAGCAGGGGAGACAAATCTAGTGAGAGAAAAGCAGAGGAAAAAGGGATTAGACAAAAGTGTGAGAACAGAGGAGAGACTCCTGTGGAGTTTTACTTTTGGAAAATGAGTCAGTCTCAGCAGGTGGGTTGACAAGAATCTCGGGACAGATTCCCAGCTCCCATGATGCTCCGCAGCATCTCATAACAGAACAGAGAAGACATGCCACGCTGCTACGATGCTGACACGTTGCATGAAGGTGTTGAACAACCTCCAGCTTTAGTAGCACACACAGATCTGCTCTGAGTGAAGTGGCCAGCTGGTGTTACTACCTTACACACGTTCACATAACACAAGATGTGCGTGTGCGTGTGTGTGCGTGTGTGTGTGTGTGTGTGTGTGTGTGTGTGTGTGTGTGTGTGTGTGTGTGTGTGTGTGTGTGTGTGTGTGTGTGTGTGTGTGTGTGTGTGCGTGCGTGCGTGCTTGCGTGCGTGCGTGCGTGCGTGTGTGCGTGCGTGTGTGCGTGCGTGCGTGTTGTGTCTGATAGTGTGTAATTCAGGAGACTTCTTTGTTCATCAGATGGACAAAAGCATTTCATTTTCTCATGCAGGTAGGCTAAGGAAAGGAGAGCAAGAACTAAGAGGCAGGACATCTCTCAGCGGTTGACCAATCACAACAAAGCCGGCCAACTAACCAATCAGAGCAGACTGGTGCAAAAGAGGAAAAATAAATAACAATCAAGCATATACTGGAAACATGTCATAATAGAGGCAAAAAAAACAGATATGAACCTGGAAAATTAGCTTTCAATTATATTAGACTCTGGAAATTCATTCCAACGAGTTCATGTACAGTATGTGTTTGTATTCGTGCTTGTGAATGTGTTTTATCAGGGTTAAAGGTTGTTTATGACATGTATAACCCTTTTATAACTTGAAGATGATTTATTAGATTGCTTATTATTGGTCTAGCATCTATGAAAACAAGCTAGTTCAATATTAATTCCAAGCTGGTTCAAACACCTAAACTGCTTCAATATAGTACAAGTGCTTTTACATTAGAAACTCAGTGACAATGCACCGTAGAAAATAATGGAAAACTAGCTTCTGGCTGCCTCTGTGTCAGTGACAGAGCACCGCGGTGCCTTCCCTGGTTCACTCCACTGCCTCCTGAGATGAGCCCACTGCCCCGCCCCAACCCCTCCATGCCCTGTGATGGATCGGTCCGAGGTGGGTCCCTGACTGCCTCACTAACCCGATCTGGATGTGGCCGTCTCCCATGTGGGTAACGAGCAAAATCGAATCGATCTGAAGCAGCTTAATATGATCCCAAGATATGAGATTTCAGAAAATGTAATTTACACATTTAGGTAAGGTTCCTTCAAGCCCCAATGTGTAGGATTAGGAATTGTATAACTGTGGGGACTCCTTGTGGTGGCACTAAAAAATACATTCACTGACAGCACAGCTCTGATATGGGGACTAGCAAACATACAGTCTGCAACAACTGTTCACCAGCATTGTTTAAGTGTTCGACATATCTTACACCATGACAGTAATTTGAAAGATCAACAGGCCTTAATAGGCTTCGAAAATCATCTTGTATGCTATGAAATTTAAAATACAAATATTTGTGTCTTTTCCTGATCTTAAGCATAACTTGTGATGCAGTCAAATGTGCGTTAGCAGGTTGGATGTGTTTCCATTCACATACCCATCAACAATGTTGATTTGTACACACCCTGCTCCAAATATTGTTTTAAAACATTGTCAAACTGACAGCTTGGGACTGGAAGAATGGCTTCTGTCCCTTTACATAAACCTCATAAAAAGGTTAAAATAACAAACTGAAGGGGGAACATTTTTGTTTTGTAAACTTGGAGTTTTGTTTTATTCATTTACAGATGCAAATAATGTACAAATGCTCAGCCGTTTCAAAATACACCCACATGTATTGTATAATTCAATCTTAAAGCACTTTTCCATGTCAGACAGACGTCTGCTCTGGTAAATGTAGACAGCTCTCCTTAAAAGACATCCACAACTCCATCAGCAATGATGGTGGCCAAGTCTAAAAAGCAACCAGGTCATACGGTACGCAAGCAGGCTAAATGACAGCCCAATCAATGGTTGCTGATTGTTGGGACCTTGAGCCCTCTCTGATCAAATTACCTGCTATGATGAGGAAGAGCAGCCAGGCAGAGAGGAAGGCAGGCTGAGCCCACAACACTGTGATTAATGAGGACTGGGCCGAGGAAATGGGTCATAAAGAGAGAGAGTAAAAGAGGACAGAAGACTAAAAATGAGCAAAGAGCAGATAGAAAAGAGGAGAAAAGGAAATGACAGAGGGAAGAAGATAGGGATGATATATGTGACAGATAAAGGGAGGAATAGACTCAGTGGGTTAAGGTGTGGGAGTGGACCGTTTGGTCTTGAACCCCCCTCTCATCCTTCATCTGTTGCTCTTTGAACTTTCACTTTGATGTGGTCCTCTCTCCTCCTCCTCCTCCTCCTCCTCCTCTGTTTATCTCTTTGTCATGTTTATTTATTTTCCTCCCTGTCTTCCCTTCTTTGTTATCATTCCTTCTGCATAGTTTTATTTTCTCCCCTTTTCTTTCCCTCTGGACTTTTTCTTTCCTTCCTTTCCCTATTATTCCTCTGTTTAGGATTCCTCCCTACTCCATCTATATATATATTCACACACACACACACACACACACACACACACACACACACACACACACACACACACACACACACACACACACACACACAGGTTGATAATGAGCAGGCAGAGAATGATAGATTGATGTTTGAAACCAACAAAATGTTGAATGGATTGTAAAGGGGAACACACGTTGTCGGGGATAATTAAGTTCCATGTTTTGAAACGAAGCCGGCTTTCAGGAAGCTGCGCTCCGATGGCGTGTCTATTAAAGGCAACGTTTTATCTGTGGTGTTTCATGTCACCTTGTGGGGCTCGTTCTTTACACGCTCAGAAATATCCCACACTTTGGATTTCCTGCCAGACAAAATTAACTTAATGACCAGGCACAGCTCTGAGTCTGAATAAAGTTTGAGTGGTTTTCCGGCTGATGCCTCAAAGCACACGCAGAGACAGAAAAACAGTTTAATCTAATTTTTTGTCTCGACTAATAGACTAATTGGGGGCAGCCCTACTTTGTACGCCATGCATTAACAGCAAGTGAAGGCCTAAGTCTTAGAAATAGATCAGTACCTAGATGTATTAGTTGTATCATACTTTTATCTAAAGCAGAAAAACTTAATCCATCCAAACTTAATGAAAACTAATATTTTGCATCAGTTGTTAATCTTGTTGTATTTTCAATCTCACTTAAAATCAAGAGACATTGTCCTTATTTCCCCATTACGGGCTTCATCGTGTCATTTCAAAGACACCCATATTTACTTGAAACCAACTAACTTTATATAGAGCGTAACAAATGGCAAAATCGATTTGAAGAGAGATGTTATCCAGCAGCAGGAGGGGAAATAATTAGTCGGATATAGATATGGATTAGCTGCTTGAGAATGAGCACATTTATTAGACTGTGGGAATTGGAATCAGTGTTTATATTTCAATAGAGTTCAGAGATAATAGATCAAATTAAGTTGTGGAATTATTATAGTATACTGTTTCAGCTTAGAGACGATTTAAAGAGAGTTTCTGAATGTTCCGCTCTCTCTTCTATCCTTCTGGGACTGGTTTTAAAATCCAAAGCATGCAGACAATACGGAAAGGCCAGGTTAGCAAATATATATATGGGATTGTTTATATTCCATAATAGTGAGGCTGCTCTAAAGGATGAGTAATGGAATAAACCTCATCCTACGTTCTGCCTTATGCAAATGATGGGTACTTGTGCGTTTGGTGTGAAATAATTAACACTCTAAGATCAAGCAAAGCAAAAATAAAGCTCAGTGCATCCCATGGGTTTTAAAATGGTCTCTAAGGTGAAATAATAACTTTTGCACTGGGGAAAAATACACAAAACAAGGCTGAACTGGGTAGCATCATTACCACTATTACTTATCTATATAATTACACAGCACACCCTGTGGATTCATTTGAATAGGGCTGAAGAGGACATTTTAGTGAAAACATGGTGCTTGGAGACACTGACAACATGCTTCCCTTTCTTGGGGGCCATTGCACTTAAATGAAGGGAACACTCCATCAACTTGAGGTATTGAGGAAGAGCGACTGAGCGGGTGGCTACATTACAGTCCTGCAGGTTGAGTGGGTCACATGCACAGACTGTACTCCATTCCAGACCATTTAACTGACAGAGCCAAGCAGCGTCACTGCAGCACTCTCACCAAAACAGAACTGTATCATCACACTGGAAACTGCTCCACAATAGCAAAAGTCCCCTAAATTAAGAGGGAATATGGCAATTATAATGCAATAAGAAGCTATAACGCCTTAAGCATCTGATCTATGGAGTGTGGCTGCAGACTTTAACTGCAAAGAGCCAAACTAAATCAAATGTATTTTGCCTTCTTGCCACATAAGTAATGTCTCTATGATGGATCAAGTGCATAACACGTGTGGACAAGAACAGTCCTAGATGTTTTAGAATCCCTTATAGTATACTCTTTTTGTTTTACTGTGCGATCTACTGCGGCAGCTTGCACTTATGCCTGTCAGATATTTTTGCAAAGGTCTTCTTCTCTTTTAACTGTTGTCTCCACATATCAAATGTAGATGTGTTTGGGAGCAGGGACACAAGTAAGAGAAATCATTCTAACAACTAACACAGATGAGTATAACACCATCCACAGGCAGCAACAGACAGGGCTGGTTAATACTGTCCTCCAGGTTGACTGAAAAGCGCCTTTCTTTTTGGAGTTCATAAAACCCCTCTTCTCCACTCATTAGTCTCCTATTTACAGACACAGCCTTGTGGGACTTAGCCAGAGGTGCATCCCTCACAAAAACAACCACAGTTGCACATTAGAGTTAATCTCCTTTGGGGCTTTCTCAGCACAAAACATGTGGCACTGCTAAAAATACTTGCTTTTGAATCATTCACGGCATACACTATTTAGAGAGCTCATGCATACTCATGACCCTATGCAAATATGTATCATCAGACTTTGAATAGTAGGGAATTCAATTAATGGAATAACAAGGGCTGCATCGTGAGCGGCTTTGATAAATTGTGCTTCAACAAACAAGAATCAAGCAGGGGCATGCAGGGACAATTACCTTTAATCAAAGTCTCTTTAATATTTTTTATCTTCTCACAAAACATTGTTTTACGTTTGTTTTCCCCCGATAAATAATTAAAGTTTTACTGAAGATGCGCTAGTTTTCACAGCCGTCACCTTCCACTCACTCATGGATCAGAACTCAACTGAAGGGGCCGCCATAAAGTTTTAACTGGTCAACACTTTACTGAAATAGTTGATCCCCACCACAGCAACACGTACTGTATGTACACACTTACTTAAATCTATAGAATGAATTGGCACATGGACAACATTGGACGTATGGGACAGGTACCGTCATAACCATGTGCTTTAAATGTTTCACCGTGTCAGTTCTATTAAGATCACTAACTATTAGGAATTGTCTGTTCATAGATGTTGTCCAATTTTTCAGATGCTCAAGTTAGAACATATTGTGTTAAACCCCTTTAAAGAGAATAATCAAGCTCAACGTGGTACTAAAAGAAAGGCCATTGATGATAAAAAAAAACAATAAAATAAAACAGGACTGCACTTCAAAAATAATCTCTTAACCACTTAACATTTGCAGACATCACAAGGACTTGGGCTGTCTCAGTCCATGCTCTTGTACCATAGAGAGTGTGAAGGACGAGCAACCACCCCAAAAGTCGTGAAGTGTTTTAGTCAAGCAAAACCTACATACACATTTATACAGAAGATATAGATCAAATAAACATTGGTCTGATTGCTGGCAGCCTGAACTCATGAGGCTGAGTATTTATTAATAACAGTATTTTACTGTGCCAAAACCAGGAAGGCCATTCAACTGATAATCATTTATTTAGTTCTAATTAATTCAAGTAAACCAATTTTTGTTGTCGCAGAGAAAAAGGATGCTGCCATCTGCTTCGAAATGCACTGCTAACTGTAACAAAACTGTTAGATCCTTTCTTTCAGATGTGCTGTGGTCAGTTATTGTATTTATTACAATGAGGCACAGTAGACAAAGTGCAGATCTACTTAATGAAACAGAGACCAAAACATGCTCCTTTGAGTTAAGCAATGTTTTGTCATTACATTGTTGCATTTGATCAGATTCACAAAAGAAAATCAAAAAAATAGCAGCATCAATATATTGACATTACCTGCCATTGAAAACACATATTGGTTGACGTCTAATACACTGCTCCCTCCCCTCACTGATGTATATTTAAATACTAACACACACTTCATACAGGGAAGTCACATCTTCTCCACAGAGAGCTCCTACAGTACTCTCATTCCGATAAAGCCAGCTCATTAAAGAAATATACACAACCTACATTATATTTAATGTAATGTAAGTCGGTAAGTGTTTCATTCCAGTACATAAAGCTCAGAGTAGCTGCGGTTCCAAATGGTGATATCGTTTTTTATAAAATATATCTGACATTTAAACTTATTTTGTATTTTTTATGTTGGTGTATGTTAGGAAACACGTCTTAGTTTATGTACCTCAACATGGGGAGTAAAGGAATGAACTGGCACAGAAAGAATAACCAAATAAATCATTTTTAATTAAGTCTACTTTTTGCCACCCCCATTCACAATATTTCCTCCAGGGTGCCCAGCATTGAACTCCTGAGACTGTCATCTCCTTTTTGGACCCAACTTATATATATATATTTCAGTAAAGCACTTGGAAGATTATTAGCCAAAATTTTGGGACTTTTTGCAGAATATTCTGCGTAATTAGGACTGGATCTTGTCAAAGTTCACAAAGTTCGCTAGAGCTCATGTTCTCCTTCTAATTTGGAAGTGGACCTCGGTGTCGTCACACAGCACTCAAAGATAAATTGTGCCAGAAGAGTTCCAAAAAGCAACACCAAGTCCTGACAGTGAGACTTCCTAATTTCCTAATTTAAATAGCATTCAAATAAAATAAAGCATGAATATCTGCCGTAGAATATGTGAGGAATAAATAATAAGAAAAGTTTGTAATGCTATGCTTTATCAAAGACACTATCCTACAATAAACACTCAAATTGACGCCAGCATCAACAAATGCAGCACTTTCTACACTGGCCTTCACTATTTACCAACACATGCACCAAAACCCAAACTTCCTGTATAGTTTTTTTGTTAGATTATTAGGAGATGGAGACGGTTCCTACCGCTTTGCTGCTTGAAGGGGTGTGTTCCATCCATTGCTCCATGGGATCCGACTGTGTAGTTGGTTGAGACATGCTGCTTGTGTGGAGAGGCAGTGTATGAATGTAAGAGAGTGTGAGACGCTTGCGAGTACGTTTACCCTACTGTGTGTGTGTGTGTGTGTGTGTGTGTGTGTGTGTGTGTGTGTGTGTGTGTGTGTGTGTGTGTGTGTTCCTATAGTCCATGTATGTGGGAATGCCATACAGGGCTGTGTCAGGAATATTGGATGAGAGCTGCGACGGGCGAGTGTGTGGAGTGTATTCGTGCTAACCAAGTGTCCCCTATAGGACATCCTCGTAGAATCTAAGTGTCATTAAAGTGTGTATGTGTGCATCCAAATGTGCAGTCAGGCTTGACACCAGTTTTTCTCCACATTTCATGCTCTCCAAACACTGAGGAAGCCATTCCTCTTTCTTTGCCTACTCTCATCAACTCATCCCCATCCATCCATCTATCATCCCAAATGAGAGGGAAAATGTGTTCTGGTACAGGGTGTCAGATGTTTTATGGAGCACTTCAATTATTCAGCTTTGTTTGCCTTTCAGCATCTTCTTCTCTGCTCCACTGGGATGGCGGAGGCCTGTCACCACACTACCTGTTATAGTGCTGCCATCTACAGGCGGGAGATTGCAATACAGTTGTTCTCAGTTATTCATCATGTGTATCACAGTTTAAGAAGGGTTTTAGTTGATCTTCACTGCTCAGTTGAAGATTAAACTGATTATAATTGTTTTTAGTTGAAAACAAAGTGAACACTGAAATCAGCCAGACTGAAAACCAGCCGAACCTTTGACTCCACAGGAAGTTGAAAAGGCAGGTGGAAGCACAACTTAAAGGGACTTACGGGTCTAAAATCAAAACATCTTTCTGCAGAGATGTTCATGACTTCTCACAGTTTCACAGAGTACCTGATGTGAGTTTTCTATTTAAAAACTTGAAAAATCCCTAGCGTAACATTGCAGAAGAGCTCTTTTATGTTAAATGGTTTTCAAGTACAGTATATGCAGTGAAAATGCAGCTTGATTTGTGTTTTCTTCCGTCTTCTATAAATAGCAGACCAAAGCATTTGGAGACACAGCTGGTGCTGATTCCTCCATCTGCACTACAATGTAACTACAGGATGTATCATGGCCTAATGCACATGCATACACACACACATACACACTAACATACTCTAAGGGTTATGTTTTGACCCTGCCAGCTGCACCTAACATACAGTTGAGGTAAACAAACGGTTTATATTGTGTTACATCATCAACTTTGGATTATTCTTTCTCTATGTTCCCATCTGGAGATAAAAGAGAGCACAATGTCTCACAGAATATGAAAGCTCATATTGTTCATATTAGTAACCCCATGTAGACTACAGTGCTCTCAGAGAAACACTTTATATGTTGCTCTTTGTTCATCTAACTCTCACCATACGAGAGACATGTTCAAACAAGACTAAAAAAACATGCCGACACAATACAGGTCTTCACTGGCCGCATATAAATGTTTAAATACTAAGAAAATAACATCTGAGGCCAACTTTCATACTGCTGCAACGAAAAAATGTACGGTATATCTTATCTTATCTTTCTTAACTCAGACAGTAACAATTGAAATGTCATGATCTTGCTAATTAAAATCCTGCAAAAACAAACGTAATTTTAGACCTGTTTTGTTGCATGCTCTTAGGTTTTGTATTTCCATTAGGAGTAAAACACTTACGCATGTGAGAATACAATTTGCAAGGTTTCAATATTTTCGCTTTATTCTGCATTCACTGTGTATTTCCTTGTTCAATTTAGAATCCTCTGATTGAACAAAGTGCCAAAAAAAAACAAGTACAATGAAAGAAAAAGAATTAGGGAAACTCGAGGGTGAATAACCGGATACAATATTTGAGAGAAGATCAATTCCCTTCTACTTTCTGAAGTGTGTGAAGAAGCTTATGGCAAATGTTTTGCTATAATTGTTTCACCTGCTGTTCACCAAAGTCAAATGAATCCCACAGGAGGTATTGGCTTTATAAAAAACTGAGTTAACAGACTTGTATTTGATTTAACTGATTTACAGGAAGCAGTTTGATGGGAAACCAAAAGTCTGAGACCTTTCTGCTGTGAACGCACAAACATGAACTGACAGACAGGAAGTTTTAAGTAAGTCACTTATCAAAAAAAGACAGAAAGTGAACGAGAGTGTCGCTCACTCAAAAAAAATATCTATAGGTTTGAGAAAAATAGACACCTGGTAAAATGATAAGTTATAATTAGACTATCCTTTCCTCCAGAAGTCAGATATGGTCTCCTCTTCTGTCTCTCCTCAACTGAATTACTTTGGTAAATGCTTTTTAAGCAGATGTAGAAAAAACCCCAGGTGGTGGCTAAACACAAATTACTTTTAATACAACAATTACACAGGGATAACAGTCCTCCCATATTTGTTGCAGTTAACTTATATTCTATTTCGTCAAGCCAAATGCAGTAAGCTATAAGACAGCTATAAGATGTCCACACTGATACTGTAATCAGGAGTGAGACACAACTTCTGCCAGAGAGCATTTAGTGTTTACAGCCTGGAGTGGAATTCTGCTTCACCCGTCCCATAAGTCCTTTCTCTGTTATTCTGAAGTCAATTACCAGTAATTGGAATACCGCCACACCACTATCTCATCAGAGCTCAATCAATCTCATTATCATTTGCTTGAGCTGGTGCAACAAAGTCTTATCTCCCCAGGAGGATGTGTCAGATTAAAGCGAGTGGAAGTAGCTGGCAGTCGCTAAGTGCATTAGCTAATGTCCAAGAGATGTCGAAGGCTATTCAGTACATTTCCCCTGAGCTTAAAGTTAGCTATGGACCAGATTGGTTTAGGCCAACATCGTCACAAATGACTCAATCACAACCTTTCACCGTGCGTTGTACTCCACACACAAACTGTGTCCTACCTGTGTGACTTTCTCTGTGACGTGGTGCGTTCGGTCGATGAGTTTGCAGGGAGCTGTGATGTCCATCTCCCCAGAGGGCAGGGCGAGGAGAGGGTCAGCTTTGAAATCCACAAAGTTGAGGGTGATGTGTGGGATTTTGGAAATGGCGCGGTAACGCATGAGGTCCGAGTCCGACGTGGAGTTCAAGATGTTCGCCTTACTGTTTACTGCACCTGCAAACACACACGGATAGTAATGTAAAAATTGAAGGGGATACAATACAATAGGCTGTGTGTTTCTCCAGCTGCTCTTCCTCACCAGTGCTGCCCGGCCGGATATTGGTTTGGCGGTTCTTTCTGTCCCAGTCCGGCCTCATGGCCTCGATCTCGTCTACGGAGGACGCTCGACGCATGCTGTGAAAGCTCTCCCGCGAGCGGCTGTGACTTAGAGAACAATTGGAGCCTGAGGCGTCCTGGTTTAAACTGAGGCGGTGGTGGGGCGCTACGCAGGGGGACGACTCGGCGACGGGACCCAGGTGTCTTTGGGGAGCTGGATGAGGGCGTGAAGAAGGCTCAGGGCCCAGTAAAGTGTGCTGGTCCTCCTGACGGTCTTCTGCCCAACTCTGTAGAGCTGACCTAGGAAACAAAAAAGGACATAATGCGTATTAACCTCTGGCTTTAAGGGAAGGTGGCTAAATAACGATAAAGAATTAACCACATTTCTGCCTGGGAAGAACTGTCATGGAAGTATTTACAAAAGGTCCCCTGACCTCTCACTTTAAGATATGTTAGGCCTCATTTTAATGTATTGGGACCATATTTTGTTTTAGCTTTAGGATAGTTGTACCTTTGCTTGACCACTGTGAGATGTGGTGTATTCTAATTTCTTCTAATTTCTGCCGTATTCTAATTTAGTGATTCTCAAATGGGGGTACGCGGACCCTAGGGGTACGTTGGGGTACTGCAGGGGGTACGTGAGGTTAAAAAAAAAAAAAAGGTTAATTAAAAAAATACCATGCATGATGACAAAAATAATCTTAGTACAATAAGTTAAATAGAAAACACAATTGTATATAAAATATTCCTAGAACCACTAAGGGGGTCCTCATATAAACATGTTACATTTGTGTATTGTATTTATAGTTTTTAATAATATATCATTTTGTTCATTGGTTTGTTAAACATATATTAATTCAATTGAAAAACTCCTTGGAAAAATATTTTTTTCATCCATAAAGATGAAAATATCCTTAGTTTGTTGTAATTCATGCATTAAGGAGTTAATAAATCAAACACTGATGGAACATCACTATATTGTAATTATTTATATAGGCTTTTTCTGTCAAACATGTCCGGGGTCGGTCAGGGGGTACTTGGCTGAGAAAATGTTTCAAAGGGGGTACATTACTGAAAAAGGTTTGAGAAGCACTGTTCTAATTGATAGGATTTTTCTCCCCATTATATTCACAACAAAAGTGAATTTTGGAGGGTTCATTTTTAAAATCTAAATAAGTTAAAAGTATCTTATTAAAAAAAATCCACAGTTAGGCCAAAAATGTACCAGACATGAGGATTGCATTTTAAGGTAAGAATTCAAGTATAAATAACCAAGCTCAAATTCCTGTGCATAAACGCTAGGATTCATAATCAGTATTTGGATTAAGGTGCTGCTAACCCACCTCTAGGTCTTACACATGTCTTTCATAGGGCCTACCTGCTTCCACTGATATGATCCAGGTGGTTGAGTGGCAAACAAGGAAGAGGAAGGTACTCCCCCAGGCCTAAGGACTCGTGACTGTGGTTGTCTGAAGGTACCGGCAGGGGTGTAGCGGTGGGGATGTTAGCCTCCTCTGAGACGTCCAAAGACACTTTACTGTTGGACAAGGAGCGCAGATTGGGGAGACGCAGCTTGAAGCCTCGTGGACGTCCTGCAGGAGAAGAGGAGGGAAGATGGGGGAAAGGATGAGTTGCCTGTGTATCAGGTGGATTGTTACACTGCGCCACGAAGGGGGATATGGAGTAGGGAAACGTTGAATCTAAAAGACATTCAAAATACGCCTTTTAAAAAAATCCACAGGAATCTGGGAGATTTTTGGTTGAAGCCACAAAGTTAATATAACAAGAAATCTGGTTAATATTATAACTGGACTACTTCAGCTGTTTTCCCCAAGAGTCATCCCTCAACAACATTAAGTGCATCAAACCTTCTCCACAAAATACCCAGGATTTACAGGAATAGAATTACTTATCATGAAAAAAGACATCAACGGATGATCCGGGTGAATTGGAGTGACGGTTGTCACTTTTCACTGGTTGATCATACTAAGACCACTTTAGTTATTGAAAAGGGAAAGTACATGGACGGACGGTGCTTGAATGGTTTTAAGCGCTGATGTGTGTCAGCAAAAAGGCAACCGACTCTACTCTTCTGTACCACTTCTCTTCGTTTCTCACTGAGGCTTTTTTTAATGAAATAAATGGAAAAAGATTCAGATATACAGTACTAACAGTGAATGATGAAAAACAGGGATATACTGTAGAACAATGAGCAAAAACATGAAAATTGCTAAGGCATAAGGAACACTTTCTGACAAAAATTGTCCACGTTGTTTTGGTTAGCATAAAACAAGAAAACAACAACAAGTGAATGAGCCGAGTCAGTAGTTACCGGTGACAAGCCAGGTGGGCAGGCGGTGGTTTAGTTCCCGTTTGCGGGCCAGTTGTATTTCATCAGTCATGCCCTCAAAGTTGAGAATGAACATGATCACCACGCCATCTTCGTTCTTCACTGGCACCACGTCCACCATACACAGGAAGCACTGACCTGCGTGGGAAGAGAGGAAGAGAAAGCTCAGTCAGACTGATTGTATTTGGAGGAAGCTTTTATCCAGAACCTCTGACACTGCCAAACGAGTATATGGTTTCTGAATTGGGATTACAATGTCAGACCCTGGGGAAGTGATTTTAGGTAACAGTGTAAGTGTAGATAGCAAAAGAATGCTCATTCACAAACAAAACATACATTACATTGAATTGTTGTTCAAATGACAACCATTCTTTATTCTACATTCTAGAAAGGAAGTCAAAATAAGCTGCTATTCCACACACACACACACACACACACACACACACACACACACACACACACACACACACACACACACACACACACACACACACACACACACGGCATTAACATCTTAATTTAGAACAGTGAATCAATCACAAAATCAATGCAGCTAATGACAAAGGTGATATAGATAATCGTGAAGCATATTTCTAACGTCCGGAAAAATGCACGAGTTAAAAGTAGTTTTTTACATTTTAAAGTTCAAATATCCTCTCACATTCTTCAGCACCTGGCTGTGATTGGTCCTATCTCTTACCTGGGCAGTGGTGGTCAGTTACAACATAAAAAATGAAATGGCAGTTTTTGCAATAAGGAGCGTCTATATCCAAAATGTAATGTTGTACAAGCCAACATGCAGTGTGTATACTGCAAGACTGCCTCGATCCCCCTCCCGCCTATCATTCATCTCACATCATCACAGGAGAGTGGGCCAAAATCTGATTGGACAACAGCATAATCCCAACACAGGAGGGGGAAAAATGTGAAACACAGGGAATACTAAGGGATTACACCATCTGGCCATATCTAGCAGAGTGTGTGTGTATGTGTGTATGTGTGTATGTGTGTATGTGTGTATGTGCACATGTGTACAGTAGGTAGTCATAAGTAAAGCTGCTTTAAACAGCTCTACAGCCTTATAAAGTACAGACATGCGTCACCATTTTCAAATGTTTTAGTCTTTAGGTTTGTATGACAAGATGTTGTTAGAACAACAGAGAATGACAGCGTTAAAAAGTACCTTGAAGAAGAATGCAAAAAAAATAACATTAAGCATTTAATCAAATTAGGCAGAGCAGGTTTTCTTAAGGAGATTTTTTTATCAATAGTGGACATGTTTCGGGGAAAAACAGCAAAATAATGAAACTAAAATATTTCATATTGTCAAACAAATGTAATTGGATTAATGGATTCCTGCCCTGATTCTAATGACCGTCACATTAACAGTAATCTTACAACACTAGTCCTCCGTCTAAAGAGCTTTTATTTCTGATCCTCTTTTACGAGATGCATCACGTTCTTGGAACTGTTGTACAGAACATGGAAGACAACACCTCAGAAACACTTTGGAGTTATTACAGGGAGTCGTTCCCAGAAACAGCCACTGTTTATTTACCCAAACTGTAAAAGCAACAAGCTGTGAGTGTGTGTGTGTTCCTGTAAAGACACAGTGCTGTATTTTGTGGATGGCAGATGTCAGATGACACACACACACACACACACACACACACACACACACACACACACACACACACACACACACACACACACACACACACACACACACAACAATCCAGGATTACATGTCAACACAAGAGGATTTAACTACAGTTCATTTTTAAAGTCCAATAAATTATAAAACAAAGTTTTTATTGTCAGTTCTAAGAAGTCTAGAACACTGAGGTCACTCGTGGTCATGTTCCACTTTTCTGATATGTTGTCCAATAATCATTCATCCATGCACACACATATTTTAAGCACATGAAAGATGTTGATGTTGTTGACCATCCTACTTCTTTCCCTCGGAGAGCATCAGATATATGATTGATCTCCGAGGTTTACAGTTCAAACAATATTTCAACAGAATGCTCCGCTTGGATATTTTCCAATTCAGCTTGTAGTAGCTGATAATCTGATTCAGGGTCTGTGCTTTATGGAGCTTGGGGAGATTATCACAATGCTCTAAAACACATCCAAAAAAGCACAGAGTGCAGACTGCTCATGTCGGACCATGTAAGGTCCATTGATTATACAACACAGTATGCAGCTAGAGGCGAAAACAGAATGCCTAACTTTTTCTTTTTTTTTTTAGAAAGCTTGGAACAAAATGGTTTGCACCAAAACAATAGCTCTGTCTATTGTAGATGCTATTGCTTTTGTAAATGAGTGAGAAACTGAGACCGTGTATCACTTGTCAGGCTGGATTATTGGACATTCAAAAAAGACATTGGCAAAAAAAGACGGCGATCACTTTAGCAAAAAATGTATCTGACTGTAATCAACTATCTACTCGGTGTGATTCTAACTGAGAGAAACCAGCGTACTGTAAAGGGAAGGTGGGAAGGATAAACTCTTCAGGAACATCTTTCTTCCAGCTGAGCAGGAGATGAGAGGATTAGAGAGCAATAAACAGAGGCTCGTCTGCCCCTGATTAACCTGATGTAAAACACCATATAACGCCTTCCTGAAACTGCCTTCACTGCCACAGAGCATCCTGCAATGTGCTGCTGGATTAGAAATTAGTAGCATAATCTCAGAGCAAATGGATTAAGGAGAAAAAGATTATAGATTGGTAAACCAGCAAAATCTGAGTCTAAGAGTCTAAGAGTCCCTTGGTTTAGAATTAAATACAAATGTCTAGCATATCAGTTACCTACTGTATTTTAATTATAAAAGATTCAGTATTTATAAAAATGATATATTATTTATGGATGACTTTCTGCAAACATACTACTATAGCATGCTGTTTTAGATTTTCTTAAATATTTGTTAAATCATGATACATGCTTATTTATAAAATAATGTGTATTGTTGTTAGTATCAATGTAGTTCTGTTGATTCTTGAAGTTTTCTTTCTACTTCCTCAGAAATTGAGTGAATCCAATGTAGAAATGTTTAAATGAACATGTAGAAGAGTTGCGTATACAGCATTATACAAAATCAAAGTCGCACTGAAAACATAAATGTATAAAGATCTTGACATTAAGCAACAAACTATTTTGTTCAGGCACTGCACCTGGTGAGTGACAGTCAATGCCAACTGCGTTCCATACATGTCACTATAGCACTATAGACTTCTTGGTTTCCCATTTACTTTAACTGAATGCTGATGGAAAATAAGGACTGTTTTCAAAAGGTTTGAAAGGGTGACACCATTTCAGCATAAGCCCCAAAACACTTTATCAATACCATCTGGAGCATGGGGGCTTCCCTGTGCAGCTGTGCATCCACTCCCCCTGCTGGACAACAGCGCTCTCTGCACACTTGTACATCACAGGTTACAGAACAATATAATGAGTGAATTCGTGAAGCTGATAATCACCATCTCATAAAAAAATGGGAACATGCCGGCTTTCCAGAGCACAAAATATAGTCCAGCTTTTAATACTGTACGTTTTTGTCAAAGAGTGTCACTTGCATAACCCACAGCTGTTGCTACTCACGCACAATGTGAATGGGTGTGTTTATTCTATGTGAGTGCTAGCACAGTACGTATCTGTGTTTCCATCAGGACCGGGATTTCATATCTGAAAATCACAAGTTCATGGATACTGTCCATTAATAACAATTGAAAGGGGGGGGGGGGCATGTGTCTGTGAAATGTTTGAGGATGAGGATGTGAGATTTTACTCAGCCGCTCTGTTCTGTATCACTCACACATACACGGGGACAAAGTGACAGAGGAGATTCTCATTCACGGACACATTCTCCTCCGCTCCATCACTCTTTGGCGGGAAAGAAAAAGTGCAGATCTTCATATCCACTGAGACGGCTTTAAATATTCTGCAAGCCGACTGGCTGGAGGCCAACTGGACAAGCTCGATGTGTTCCTGGTTATATTCAGAGCCAGGGAAAAGCTGCTTAAATCGAAAACACTCAAGTCAAGCTGACAAAGCCCTTGTGTAATTGCCTGAAAGTGTCATTCATCACAAGGAAAATACAATAAAGAAAGTGGAATTAAATAAGAATGGCACTGGATAGGCATCACAGGATCTCGACCAATCAATCTGCACATGACTGAAGAATCTGTAGGCAACAGGACACGGACAGGATTCTTGGTATCAGCTGCATAATTTAGCCCGACCACCTCGTTTCACCGGGTTTTGGTTGTATTCAGGTTAAAAGTCTGTGTGGAGAGCAAAAGATTGATTATTAAGGAGTGTGAATGATGCTCTTTTGTGTACTCAATGACCTCTGAGCTCCTGGAAGTGAGCATTAGAAAAAGGGAATTTCCCTTTGGACATTAAGAGTATTTACTTTTGTTTCATTAGTCAGAACGAGGCCTGATCGACCTGACCCCGTCTCATCCTGAGAGGGAGTCCCTGCAGCACCCTGAGTCATTTCCTGTTACCTTGATCACTTTCTGAGGTCGACTGTTTGAGGGCAGAAAGGTAGGATGATCTATTACTGTGTGCACGCCGCACATGAAATGGATCTGAACCAGAATGCACCGGCTTCCTTAATTACCTTTATATTAATCACTGTGCAAGCACAAGGAATACACAATGAAAGTGGAGGTTAATGGATTATATTTACAGGATTCACCTCCTTATTTAAATTGTTGTAGCTACACTTGAGGTAATAAATGATAATTGTAACGCCCACTTAACAAGTACATTACAGTAGAACAGGTTAAAAGTGGTAAATTAAATACAATTATAAGGATCATGTTGTCGGGGGAAATAACCTCAGGTTGTTTATTAAGCTTGTTCTGGACGTATTGCGTTTACAAAATCATTATTAAATCTCTATGTTCCATGTACAGCATTAAGAACTAGTCCTAATTAACCACTAGGTGGCATGGCACAACTATATTTTTCCTTGTTATTCTTATGAGGTTAGGATATGCTACACGCAGCTCCAAACAAGTATTTCCTGCAAAAAGGAATGTACAGTATGTGGCCCTACACCTCAGCTCTAGGCCTCGTACAGGTGTGTTATCCTGAGCGGCTCGGCAGGGAGTTGGATGACAGAATGGAAAAATAAATTGTTGTCTGTGCCTGTGTGCACTTGGCATCCGCCTGGCTGTGTGAATGTCATACAGACAGTTAACATTGGTGTTGCAACCCCCTGTCCCTCTGATCTTGGCTACCAGCTGTCTGCTGATAAGTGATGTAATATTACTCAATTTTTCAACATTGAAACCACACACACACAAACACAGAGATACCACGTGGCTGACCCGCTGATCATTGTTTTAGATTGCTTCTCGATGATAATCGTGGAAGAACAAATTACTAAAATAGAGACAAACTCCCAACTGTTGAGCTGTGTGTTTATGTGACACGGTGGTAGCTGGATTGAAATAAGTTGTTCTGGTGTGCGAGTCTGTTCTTACATCTTAGTTTGCGTCTGTACTGTCCATGCTTTGAAGGAAACGTGGTGTATGTTTCTGTTACATTGAGTCACTTTGTTTGTTTGTCCGCCCTCTGTTGGTAGGAAATAAGAAATGAACGCCGGTGGAGCTGTTGTCCATGATTGATGCCGTAAAGCTGAGGGAGCTGAGGAGTGACAGAGCTCCAGTCTGACAGAAGGGATCCATTAAAGCAGCTGTCTGTCCCAGAGGGCACCCGCCCCGGATAAAGAATGAGTTGTGCTCCTGAATGGAGCCCCCGAGTTTATTCACAAATCTTAAGGTGGATGCCTGAATTGGTAAAGACATGAACTACTTCAAAATAAAGGCTACTTTAAAAAATGCAATAAAGTATTAGTGAGGATAATCTTTACCTAGTGCAGTTTAATTTCCTGCCATTTCAAAAACATCCAAGATAGCGTAGTGTTTATTTGACTGAAAACATCAAAATGAAACAGCAAGCAGGAATTGAAGATGGTTTTTCAATAGCCATCTGCAATCTGATAAGTAGAGCTGTGGCTGTTGAAAGCAATATCTTACTAGTTTGGTAATGCAATCAATTGTATGTATTGTATTTGTTTCTGGGAAACACTCAGTGACAGTACATCATCTTCTATTTGATTTACAACAAGATCAATAAAAAAATATTTATTTCATACAGGAAAAATAATGTTATATAATTATCGCCCTTGATGGAACCCATCCCTTTCACTACTCCATAGTACGAGTGCAAAGTTCATCAGAAAAGCTTGTTTCCAATCAACAGCACTCTCTTCATCAGCATCCAGTCTCTTCCTCCACACCCTTCTCTATTGACAGGATTGGGAAATGAGAGAATGAAGTAATGGAAGGAAGTTCATAGATCACAGATTGAGGCCTTTCATTAGCACTCGCGCTTGATCGACACACCAATAGTAACCAGAGAGAGGAGGAGTGAGGGGAGAGAAGGAGGTCAAAAAGTTCAGAGCAGCAACCTAACTCCACTTAGAACTTGAACAAAAAAAAAAACATCATCAAACTGTACATCAGGCAACAATGATCATTTGTCTACCAATGAATTGGAACTGCTTCCAAAAATGTATCCTTTTCCAATGTGGCGTCTTGCTCACAGAAATATTGATAAAGTTGACACGAAAACGGACCTGTCACGTTCCAGTTCACTTTCTATGGCAGAACTGAGTATAGTCCTCAGAAAACTCAATGAATATAAATTCCTTTTCGAGGACCAATTACAGAACAGGCCTATCTGGCATCAGACGCAGGGAGACAAGTGGTCAGGAATGACACAAAGACACTCAGGAAACTAGCCTATAAACAAATGTGAAAAATGGCACTACGACCAATAGGAACGATTTTGCAAAACCATTATACAAAAACATAAAATATGTTGTCTTTTATCCCAGATATCAATATATGTCTATTTGTCGTCCAACATATTGCAAGAAACATTCACACACATGGTTAAATAATGTCTGAATATAGAAACAAAATCTCCAGTACAGAGTTAGTCCAACTGACAAGTATCATGATATCATCAATAATTCATTATTTGTATAGTTAATATAATCATTTATTGTAAGCCTTACTTATGTTTTAATGATTTGTTCATAGAAGAAAATGTTATTACCATGACTGTCTGTCTTTATACTATGTGTGTGTTTCCTGCTGAATAATTTAAAATCATATGAGGCTGGGTTAAGAGTCACTCACAGAAGGACGATGTGTACAAAAAATATCTAAATATATTTTGTGTTTCTAAAAAAATCGAGCATGAAGCAGAAACAAACACAAAAGATACGCACATGTTTTAAACAAGGAGAATATCTGATACAGCACAGGGTGGGCTGTGGGTGCCTTCAGGTTCCTTTACTTTGTGTGACAGTATAATAAGCCAGGCGTGAAGGATCAACCACCAAGATGTCTAAATGTCTCTACCAGTGACACTGTTGGAGCCGCGGTGTCGAACACACACAGCAGAGTGGGCTGGATGTCGGTTTAACCCACTCTTCTCACGTCACACGCACTGCTATTAACAGATTACCTGTCAGTGATGGAGCACAGGAACAAAAGACCATCATTTGCATTAAATGAAAAACACAACCTGACACTCACACACTTTTGGCAAACACATTACACGTGTGTAAGCAGTGTTCGGCAGATTACATGTCAGGAGGCTTTCAAAGCATCGGCTCTACGATCTAGGAAAGAGGTCAGGAGACATCGATATGCATTGGTCATCCTGCGGAAGGGAAATAACCCCAATGTTCAGTTCAATTTCCATCAAGTTGATCAAAAAGCAGGTGACTTGTTTAGAGAGTGAGATGAAAATACAATATTTTAAAATGTTTTTTAATGCACTTTACTTGCTTCCAAGACATTCATCATTTAAGAATGACATTTCTCAAATCATAGGGTCTGCATGGGGTTGTCTTATTGTATTGTCTTCTTAGTATTAACATCATGGAAAACACCATCTCACATACATGATTTGTGGAGTGATATGACAATGAGATATTTCAAACTGCCAATTTGCATATTATATTAATGCCTTTGGACAGAATTTAGTGAATAAACTGGGTAAGTTAAAGCTTAATACACTTCTATCAGTTAGGCAAGTTTGAACTATATCAGGAAGGGCTCATTAGCAGACAGACACTCGATGTATTCTCTGGGAGAAGCTCTCCAATTAAAGAGGCCCTGCCAGTGAGAACTACTTATTTCACAAGGGCTGCCTGCCATTGTCTTTATTCTTTAGGATGTTGTATTGTGTTAGCAGCAGGGAGGTTGCATGTTCTGTATGTAAAGTGTTTGCATAATAAAATATGTGAGCATTAAAGAAGCACAGCATATTCACCGCATATACTATTCAATATTTTCCCTGAAATCCCCCTGATTACTACATTCATTTTTAAGTTAAGAAATAGCTGTTAATTTGAATATTCACAGCCTAATAGATTCCATGACATTGACTCTCTTGACTTTTTAATGACTTTTCGGGAAGCAAGTACTTTCAAAATTAACTTATAGTGCCAAGAAAGTGTTTAAATATGCCTAATATAACAGATGTCAATGCTTAATGGCTTACAACTGGCCAAGTTGGCACAGATCTGCAAATATGCACAATCAAGGACAGACCCACACCCTTCATATAGGAACATCATACATGTCAGCATGCCCAGGAGATAAATGTCACAGAAAAAACATTAATGGGAATAATCTGTGATAAAGGGCTTTAGGAGGCATACTTTTACGGGAAATATATAACATTTCAACATATTTCATACATTAAGTGCACATTTTTCCAGATTCCCTTCTTTTAATGCTTGGAATATTCGTGGCTGATTTTTTGCAACACCATCAGGTAAACATTTAAACAGGAATGTGAAGATTTAAATACAAACTGTTATGGAATTGACTCCTAAGAAAGGCCTATTTGTATCATCCCCATGGCCTGTCCTCACCACACCACTCTCAAGACAGATTAAACATATTATTTTGGTTATTAATTCATATCTCTTCTTATATGTAGGGTCAAACAAACAATGATCTCCATGGTCATTTTTTTAAGTGGGACTATGTTGACAGTGGTTTGAAGAGTGATAGCAAGAGGAAAAGAACAAGAGTTGACCAGAGAAGTTTAATTTCCTGTCCAAAAACGTAGTTATTTAATATGATGAAGACTCCCTGTCCCTGTATGCCGGACATTCCTGCACTGACTGTTTAAAGACAGACAGGAATGCACACTTGAGTCAGACAGGTATGCACAGTGAAAATTCTCCAGGATGAATCTCAGAGTCAGCTAGAGATAAAGAAGACTTTCTGAGTTTGACCAAATCATCTCACAGTTTGAGGTGTTATCCAAAACAGAACATTCACACATAACAAGGTAACAGAGTTCACCGGCAAAAACACGAATCCTGAGCAGCACCAACCACACAGTAAAATCCTGATCAGTCAGACACGCTGTATACACAAGGAGGAGAACGCGTGTGCGTTGGAGAGTGGTGGGAACTCTGCCAAACACGAGGTCAGTTGAGGTCATTTGAATAGAGGAGAAGAGCTTCTTTGAATGGAAAATTCTGCGGGTGGACATTGTTTCCATGGTCCGTGATAAAAGTAAGCGCACACAATGGGCAGTTGGCAAACACGGTTGGAGGCCTTTGCATTTAATCGAGCAAACTGTTGAAATACATTTGCACAGTGTATGGCTTAAATGTATATGCAAATCTATTAATCTATTACTAATCAAACATATATATTTGAATACAGATCTACTGTTCTTTAACTAGTCATCTCCTTCCTCATTCTCTTTGCTGTTATTCCTTTGTGTGCTCTCTGCCCTCTGTCTCCCTTCCGTTTATATCTTTCTTTGAATGTGGTTATGTAAGACTTCTCAGCAGTATAGGCAGCTCGACATAAAGAGAGAAGGAGAGAAAGGGGGAGGGGCAGACACTTTCAAAAGACATACTATGTGAGTTTCCTAGCTTCCAGAAAGACTTCCTTTCCTCAACAGAACATAAAGAAGGAACCACCCCCACATGTTTACAAACTAGCTTGTGAATGCAGCCCACTGCGTTCTGCTGGCAGGCTCATTTAGCTGCCGGCCTCTTCAAACACAATCTGTTTAGGTCTCCGCTGTATGGAGCCGAGCCCCTGTGAAACAGAGTTGGTAATTGTTGGGCTGATGCTCTGCATTTTGGCTAAGTGGCAAGATAAGTGTTTTTGGCAAACAGGCAATGGAGCTATTAACTGTAATGAGCCAAACTCCTGAATTAGAGCAAGAAAGTGGTAAAGGAAATGGATCGAGGAGGAGAGAGAACAAGTAGAATAAAAAAGTGGAAACATTACATTAAAATTAAGGGTTAATAAAGGGTTAGAAATTAGCTGTATGTAATAAAATGGCACAATGGCTTTTACAAGTGGGTGACAACAGAAAAGCAAGGCAGCAGCCATGATATCATCATCTCTTTGTTTAATTAATGATGAAGATACAGCACACACCGTTCAACACCTGCTCCCTAATTTAAAGGGACAGCTTCATAAACTGTGGGCACACTGTTGCCTTGGTAACAAAGGGGTTTAGACTGTCTGGAACGCAGAGAGAGAGAAGCTGAAATTAAGGACTAATGTCAAGGTGTAAGAGCTGCTGCTGACGTGCAAGTGCTGTGTGTGTGTGTGTGTGTGTGTGTGTGTGTGTGTGTGTGTGTGTGTGTGTGTGTGTGTGTGTGTGTGTGTGTGTGTGTGTGTGTGTGTGTGTGTGTGACACTTTATTGCTTAGTGTCACAATTCGTCGGTTTATAAGCTGTGAGATGGAAACCAGAGTGTAAAAGAGAGCCTGAAGCTCATCTGTTGCAGCTGTTAGCTTCTGCAGACACGGACAGAGAAAGTCACACACAGAGCCATCACATCGACATCCTTAGAGCCTCTCAGCTCTTCTCTTGTCTTTTCTTCTTGTCATCTTCCTTTATCTCCTTGTCTTCTATCTGAGGCCAGAGGGCAAGATCCAGCTTTGTGCACACATTGACGCCAATGCACACACACATACTCTAAGAGACAATTATGACTAACGAGACATGCTGAGTCTCCCAGCCTTGGGAGCACTTCCATTTGGATGGAGAGCCGGGTTCTATTGGCAAGGCCATACATCAGAACCATGTCTGATCAACAGCAAGGGCACTTCTAACTTTATATGACACACACGCACACACACACACACACACACACACACACACACACACACACACACACACACACACACACACAACAATGTAAGACAGCATTAAAACATTGAACCCTACATTAACCGATATTGTTGGCAACTTTGATACAAACTGATTCTAATTTATAGTGTGAACTAATTAGAAAAAAGTTGCTTACTGGCTTGTCCACCAGACAGGAAGTGAAGCCAGCATTGGTGTGGTGTTGACTTGATGAATAGAATGTCCGTCTAATATTCACTCTAATTTTAGCTCTGTTTTGGTCTGCTCGAACTCCTAAGGGAAGTGTCTGACTAAATAGCTGGTAAATGCTCCACTATGCCTGTTGCTGCTAGAAATTAGAGTGGGAGTAAATCAAAGTGGACTTGGGTGATAATTATCTGTAAGTTCACAAGATAAGACAGAACAATTTAGAATAGATTGGATGGCAGACAGTAAGTGAGAAATCGGATCTGGGAACAGCATTATTCAAGAACTGAAAACGATCTTAAATCAACTTTACATAATCTCAAGCCGGCATTAATCGCACATACATTAAAATGTAAGTAACATATACTGTATACACTGTATACACAATTATTAGGCAAGTGAGTATTTTGACCATGCTGTATCATCATTGTTAAGTATATTTTCAAACGTATATGCTGTATCTCGAATGCGTATTAGATTTAAGCAAATCATGAGATGTGTATTTGTGTGATGAGGGAGGGTGTGGCCTAAGGAGATCAACACCCTATATCAAGGTGTGCATGATTATTAGGCAGCTTTTCCTCAGGCAAAATGGGCCAACAAAGAGATTTAACTGACTTTTGAAAAGTCAGGTATTTTAAAATGTCTTTCAGAGGGATGCAGCACTCTTGAAATTGTTAAGATAGTGGGGCGTGATTACAGAATAATCAAACGTTTTGTTGCAAATTGTCAACATTATGGCAAGAAACTTGTTGAGAAGAAAAGACGCAAATGAACTGCCAAAGATTTGAGAAGAATCAAATGTGAAGCTGCCAGGAAGCCAGTATCCTCCAGTGCTGAAACCTGACCACAAAGGAACAAGACACATGAGTTGAAACGTCAAGACTGGGCCAAGAAATATCTGAAGACATCTTTTTCTAGGTTTTATTGACTGATGAGATGAGGGTGACTCTTGACGGTCCAGATGGATGGGCCCGTGGCTGGATCAGTAATGGGCACAGAGCTCTACTTGTGGGGTTCTGGTATGGGCTGGTGTTATTAAAAATGAGCTAGTTGGACCTTTTCGGGTTGAAGATGGACTCAAAATCAACTCCCGAACCTAATGCCAGTTTTTGAAGACACTTTCTTCCATCAGTACAGGGAAAAGTCTGCATCTTTCAAGAAGACCAGGATTGTATCAAGGACAATGCTCTCTGAAGTACACAGTGCACCTCTCTGAACAGTGTCTGGGAGGCTATGGATAATGCTGCACAAAATGTTGTCAACAGATCAAGAAACTGACAGACAGAAGGCTTGTGACCGTTATTGAAAAGAAGGATGGCCAAATTGGTATATTGCCTGGTATTCTTTTTCCTTTTGTTTGGTGTCAGAAATGTTTATTTGTACATTTTGAGTCGTTGATTTATTATTCTCATTTTAACAGATGACAATATACAAAGGAGATGGGAACGCTTTTCCTTTAGTTGCATAATAATTGTGCACACTAAATGTTGCGAACACATAGATATTCTCCTAATAAAGCAAAAACCCCAGTTTCACTTTCTTATATATTCAAGGTTGGAGTTTTATTAACATTTTGTATAGACAAAGAGCCCTGTAGTTGTTCAATAATTAAAATAATCCTAAAAAATACAACTTGCCTATTAATAACTTTGCACACATTGCAGTTAAACATCTCGATCTGCTCCCTTCTTCCCGCCTCTTTCTTTTCTTTTTCCGTCTTGTTTGTATTCCTGAATGTGTGTATTAAGAAAATGTACCTCTGTGTAATATATGTTTATGTATAATGGATAAACCGATCTATAATTGGCCTCAATTATCCTTTGACTATATATATGCTGCGTGGCTCATTAGTTTGATGAATATGATTGTTATTCTAATCAATAACTGACCAGCTAATGAGCCAGATAACCAAGCATGGGAATACAGACAACATGAACACATAAAGCGCAGTGGAAGCATACAGCTGGAGCTTTACCACACACAGCACCTATATGAAGTTATGTATGTGATTTTGCTGCTGCGTAAAAACTAACAATGGACTCCCTGTGTCAAGGTGAAAAGTTTTGTTTCCACTCAGCCTTAGCAACAACCTTGTGAAGTCATGACATGACAAACCATGACTTCATGGTACGGTAGGCTGGGGAAGTGAGTGTTAATCAATCTAAGAGCTTACCTTGCTATACATGGGTGACAGGGTAAGATCTTACTGTATTTACCTTTGAACAAGCTAAACAATCATAACATTAGGTGATCTGAAAATAGTCATAAACTAAAAACACAAAGCTACTTGGATGTATGCTCTCAAACGGATCAGGAAAATTAACTACAGGAAATCCTGAAGTGCATTAAAATATATTTCTAGGTATTTGACTAGCTTCCTCTTAAAATTCCCTCATTGGCTCAAGGTCTTAGAGAGATGAGACTGTGTTTATGTGCTGGATTATATCACCTTTCTATTCTCAGTGCCTCTAAACCAGCCAGCAGCTGCGGAAGATCACAACGAAGCATGCGTGTGATTTGACAGGAGTTTCTGTGAGCTCTAACAGCAGCCAGAAAAGGCTGCGTGTGTGTGTGTGTGTGTGTGTGTGTGTGTGTGTGTGTGTGTGTGTGTGTGTGTGTGAAAGAAAGTGCTGATGAGGTGGAGATAGAGAGCTGAAGGGGAGCTTGTGACTGAGTTTGGGAGTGAGTGGATGAGTGAGTGTGTGTATGTGTGAGAGAATGGATGTGTCAGTGAATCAGCTATTCATTGAGGATGTGTGTGAGAGAATGATAGTCAGGTATTGAGTGATTGCGTTTGTCAGTGAGTGAGTGAGAAGAAAATCGAGGCAAAGGGCCAAGAGAGGACCAGCAAAAGTGTGTGTGTGTGTGTGTGTTAAAGGGTCCGGTAGGGGTGTAACGGTATACGTATTCGTACCGAAATTATTCGGTATGGGCCCTTCGGTTCAGTACACGTGTGTACCGAATATAGCGTTAAACGTAAAAAATTGATCAGGTGAACAACTTTTTGGAAGTAATCTCAGGTGCTGCGTCGCAGCATTCAGAGTAATTTTCTCACATTGGGTTCAACGCGTCATAGAGCGACCAAGTCATTTCATTGGACGAGAGGCACACTATGAGAGCTGGTCACAGGGATGCGTTCAAATTTAGTCAGTAATTTGAGGAACTGTCGAAATGGCGAACGCAGATAAAGTTTAGCTCGGAAATCCTCCAGCATCATTGAAGTCTCCGGTTTGGGAACATTTTGGTTTCGCAGTTACGTACAAAGGCAGGTGGACCGAACCAAAGCTGTTTGTCGGCATTGTTCAACAAAAATTGTTTACGCTGCTGGCAATACATCAAACTTGCACACTTGCACACTCATTTGAAAAGGCATCACCCGAACGTGAATATCAACGGCGGTACCAAAAGAAAAAAGACTGAAGTGCAAACCCACTCCCGCTAGCATTTAAGCCTCCACCACTCGCAAAAAGTTCAGACCGAGCCAAAGCTATTGCAAACGCCAAATATCCTTATGTTGCCATGTTAGCAAAGCGCTACCTGGCTGTATCTGCTACCTCTGTCCCTAGCGAGAGGGTGTTCTCACAGCAGGAGACATTATTAGTGCCAGCAGATCTGGCCTTTCGGAAACCAATGTGGACAAGTTAAGTTTTCTTTAAAAAGACATGAAATTACAATAACAAGCAAGTCTTAAAGTCAAACTGGCTGCTTAGGTACTAGTACAGTACAGTTCAAATACCGATTATTTCAGTTCATCGAAATGCTGCACCTTAATGTTTATTTTATTATATTTTGTATTTAGTTGAGTGAATACATTATTCACAGTTTAATAATAATAAAACAAAATATAAATATATATATATTTTATGTTTTGTGATCATTTTTTCTGCTGTACCGAAAACGTACCGAACCGTGACCTAAAAACCGAGGTACGTACCGAACCGAAATGTTTGTGAGCCGTTACACCCCGAGGGTCCAGTAAAACATACACCATTGTGGGTCATTCGTCTATAGACAAGGCACTGGCCACTACATAATACCAACACGATAATGCTCTTTACATAATGGCCACCAGCAGTAAAGAATATCACCATGCAGAAGCCTGACACACACACACACACACACACACACACACACACACACACACACACACACACACACACACACACACAGCAACCCAATACAGCTGGGCTTACATATTTAAGAGGGGCATGTGATGGGATGTTTGGACAGAGGTACTGTGTGTAAATTGTGTTTGTGTGCTGTGTGTGTCTTTTGGATGTAAGACAAATGTTTCCTGTCAAGGCATTGTGGAAAATTCCCTCCCCTATTTCCAGTTATAAAAATGTGTTCCTTGTGTGCCATCTCCATTTATGTGTACAGACATTTTAAGTGTTACACAAGAAGACATTATGTACTGGTAAATGTAAATACATGTGACAACATGCAATGAGCCCAGGCTTATTTAACGTCACAGATGATACATTCAAATTCAGAGGATCAGCATTATCCGATACACAATCAATCCAGTAATTTTAAATAAAATGTATTGACCACTTAGTATTACATTTTTAAATGGAAATTGTTCAACTAAACATTTACAAAACATCTCCAGTAATGGCCCTGTCTCTCCATAGTGGGGCGAGTGAATAACTGAATGTCAGTTTGGATTATCTTTCAGTTAATAGTTCCTTATTCAATTATTAAACTATTGATATATCCATCACTTCTTGAAGCATACATTGACTTTGTCATTCTGTCACTTATGAATGTCACGGGCCATCTCCACCCTGCATCCACCTGTGTGCCAGAATGTAGCAGTGCTGTTGAGAAGGGTCTCGCTGCAGATCTCCACATCCTCTGGGCCCAGGAGTTCAAAACTTTGAATCCCTATCTGATCAGATCAGATTTGGATTTTGGTGAGTTCAAAACCAAAAACAGGATTAGGATCACTTTGATATCAGATCAGATCAGGAAATCCAATCAAAGCTTTAATCTGGATCAAACCTTCAAAACGGGTAGTTCAAACCGACAGCACAGGATTGGGATCAGTTTGATCCCAAAAAACTGGATTACCCTGATCCCACCAGACTGAGACTGCCAAGGCACACNCACAGGATTGGGATCAGTTTGATCCCAAAAAACTGGATTACCCTGATCCCACCAGAGGGGTGGATTTCCAGTGGATTACCAGAGCAAAATGTACTGTACCATTTATTTTAAAATATATTTCAATTTAAATAAGATGGCAACGTTTGTTAACTGTAATAATACACACTTTTTAGCCTTCATGGGAAATACATTTTTATTTTTCCCATGTTTGTTCACGTTTGTGGTGGCCTATTTGTTTTTCAACCAAATGTTGATGACATAAATGTTGATGCTCATAAAAGTCACAGCAAAGATTGTCAATCAAAATGTAATTTAGATTAAAGTAAAAATATCTTCAACAAAAAAAAGTCCATCATCTGTCATCACCTTTCAAATAAAAAAATATAATTAGACATTATAGATGTCTCTGCAATGTGGTCTCTTGTCTTCCTTGTATTATTTTTCATGTCCACTAGATGGCGATCGGTACGATTAAAGCACTGATATTCAGGATCTAGTCATCTTGAAAAATCGTAATCTGGATCAGGCTGATCCTATCCTGAATTGCTTTGAACTCCAGGGACAACATTTGGCCAACTTGTCTGATCCTGGATCACAAAAAATGGGATTTCAAAATCTGATCGGATCTGATTGAGATTAAAAGTTTTGAACTCCTGGGCCCTGTTGTCTGAATTTGTAATCCCATAACACCAATGTAAACATACAACCTTTATATTTCAATATAAGTGTACAGTAATTAATAAGGTTAGGTAAAATAACATTATGACTTGTTAGTACAAATAACTTACCTTAGGAGTTTGCCAAATGTGGCTACCTATGCTATTCTAGTTCAAAAGCTAAGATTTACATTAGCTAAAATGATCGAATGTAGCATTTCTTTAAAAAATATGGTTCTTTATGTTACCTAACTTTGAAAGACACAGTTACATTGAAATATCATGGTTGTTTTGTTTACTTTGGTGTGACAACAATACATTAGTCTGCTCTGATTGGATAGCTGGCTGGCTCTGTTATGAGTGGTCATCTGCTGTGTGTTGGAGTGCCAGCCAATAAAAGTGTTACATACAGAGGTCAAAATGTTAAGGATGTAGAAAAAGGATTCCAATTGAGGCATTTCATGCCGCGGTGGTTAACTTTGGGATTTTACATTTACGTGCACAAACATCTACTGTATATAACATACTAGAAAAGGGAAAATCAAAGATTGCATACCAGGCCCCCTTTAGGAAGGAACAATTATTGACACACCTGATTTTCTACCTTTAATACCAACTCTGCAGTGGTACACTATTAATGCAAGTTGCTAACTGAGCATCAATATAAGTCATCACAACAGTTACCAAAAAGTAACATTGTGATTCATTAGTGCAGTAAAAAAATAAATTGGTTGTCATCTTGTTTGTTGAGCTAGTATAAATGATGGCAGAGTAACACTGTTTGGTGTGATAATGGCAATAAGATTTCAATGTCGAGACCCGGTTGGGATTACCTTCTACAAGGAATTATTGCAAACATTTCGTTTTATTCTCCAGGTCCTTATCTCACTTTTTGGGCATTTTAGATCTGACATCCCACAAATGGAATAGCACTTTCCATCCAATCTCCAGCTACAGACGCAGCACTAGTAAAGCAGAATGTGTAGGAACAAGGAGAAGGGCAAGTGGAGGGAGGACACATCCGATTGAAAAGCAGGGGCAAGGATAAGAAGAAGAGTTTGAGTTAGAAAGGTAAGGTATTTAAAGCGTTTGTTGAGGAGGGCAGGAGAGAAGTATACATATTTATATGTGTCATATTTCACTCCTCTTAGCAACTGTACTTTAAAACTGTGGATAGTACCTGTAGTCATACTGTTGTATTTTCAAATGTGAGCTGGTGTTTGATTCAGTTGCTCACTACAGTGACATGACATAACTCCTACAGTAGTTATATAACTAAGCTATCCCAAACAGTGCTGATGGCACTGAGTGGGATGATGAATAAAGACTTAAGCGGGTAGACCTGCAGCTGCATCATAGAAATAACAATACAGTCCAGCGAAGAGAAGACAAGACAAGAGAAGAGAAGCAGTCAGTGATCACAGTAGAACGCGTCGGCCATGACTGATTGCCATCTCTGAGTTGTATTATTCACTTTATGGACATGCCATGTTTGTAATGCTTCCATCTGCTTCAAATCGAACATATATCACGTGGTGGCAGAAAAATATTCGGGAGTGTGGCTCTATGGATTAGGCCTCTTGAACACATCGTTATTACATTACATATTTACAGAAAGCACAGAGGAAAGTTCCTCATGTATTTTCAACACTGGACCCCCCCTCATTTTGGCTTATTGCCCAATCTGTGTGTTCCAACGCAACAACAATGACACTTGTTTGGCTCTATAAGCATTCGCATCACTGCTGCTATCAATACACAATTTAGATTTCAATTTAAAAAAGCTTTGGATGAGATAATGACCTCAAAAGGTTTCAACAGAACTACACAATCAACCACTGCGGATTGTTGGCAGCGACTACCCCAACCCAACACATGGACACGTACACTAGGAGTTTCCCTGATTAAGAATCTATCTGATGTCTCTATATTTTGCTCAATAATCCTACCTCAGTTTTACCTTCGTTTATCAATAGGAAAACCAATAAAAAGGCACTGTCCGTCATACTGAAACAGAGCAAAGGGCATTAAAAGACTAACAGAACATTGTTCCTTAGCATTTTTGTGGTTGTAAAAATGACTTTTGGCCTAATTCCACTTCCACTATTGTAGCATTGACATAGAAATGAACCACGACGAGAGAGACAAGAGGGGAAGAGCTTTTTCTGTGAAAGCAAACAGCTTCTTCTACGTACCTCCACCTGCTTATCTGACAGATCATTCTTCCTAAATTCTAAATCTATGTAGCTCCCCAAATGAGCTTTGTTCTAATCTGAGTGCTGTTTTATAGCCTTTTTTGCTCTATAGCAAGGAAGCTGCTCTGATAGTCCTCCAAGTTAGGATATTGCCAATAAATGCACATCCCTCAAGGAGACAGAAAGGACATGAGTTATTTAAAAAATTAAAAAACAATATTATTATTATCGCATGATCTATTGGCATAAGCCAAGCAGTTCTTTAACAGCACCATCCTTTGATTCATAACCACATTTCACTGCCACCGCAACAATTAAACTATTCAGTGTCACCCATAAAACACACACATGATGTTTAGTATAGCCTGGCAACAGCATACCAAAACAAGCCCTGTGTTTACACTGGGATACAAATACAAAAGCTATTTAACATGATAAAACCTGCATCCTATGACTTTCCAGCAAATGCCAAGATGCATAGGAATGCATAAATACAGTACATACAGTAGTATTAATAGGTGTACATTCATCTATCTTCATATTTATATGAATAGTACCAGAAAACCACAGGCACAATTGCAACAAAGTCCCCCATGTAATGTGACAAACACAGGACAGGTACATGCAATACAGTTTTAGTAGGAATATAGATAATAAATGATGATGAAAGTTAATTTACATCTCAGAAGAGAATGCAGTTCAAACAAAGCCCAAAGTGAAATACCTTGGGAAATCATACAAACAATAATGGACTACAAATATTCACAGAAAACCAATGGTTCCTATCATAACCTATACAATGATACAATCAGCCAATAAACCATTTAAATGCCTTTGTTGAATATTAAGCAGTTAAAGCTAGTGTACTGGCTCAGTCATGCACCAACAGCGATGTTGGTGCATGAGCTGGCAGCCTATGAACAAACAACAGATGTTAGATCATTAATGAGAAGACGATGAATATGCATTGATCTCCCTTTTCTTTCCGTCCTCAGCTTGTGCTATCTTTTCCTCATCAAGAAAGACCTATTGGCTCTTGCTATCGCCGGTAATATGTCTGACTGCTTTCAGAAGCTTAATGATGATAGGAGTGAAGCTGTGGGATCTGGCCCTGACCTCCTAAGAGTTCATCCATAGCTTCACAAAATGCAGCCAGCAACAGTTTTTGAAGTATCATTACATTTCCTCTCAAACCAGCACTAATCTCCAGTTATTTATCTGCCAGGGGAGATGTTTAGTCCACTAACCAATATATATTGCGTGAAATCCTATCGCTTTTATCGTGTGCTTTTAACATTTTTAATGTAGGCCCTGACCTTTGTAAATCACAGTAGGCCATGGAAAAGACATCAGTATACTGAGGCTTGAGGGGTTATCATTAATCTACTGGAGAGAGGAAGAGGATGATGCCAGCGGGAGGGCATCCATCTCATGCTGCTATGGGAAGGGGCTTGATCCCTGACAAAAGAAGAGGCCATTAGCAGGTTAACGGCTTGACATCTTCATGAAGCTTGGGCCCATAGCAATTAAAGAGTTATTACAATGTCAATGGTTTTGCTTCAGGCAAACTCACACTGTCCCAAGATATATGCAGAGGCAGCAATCTGATCTGAGCAATTAGTGGTTGATGGCAACACTAAGATGAAGAGCGCTTGCACTCCTGCTCCTCTTTTCCCATGTGTCTTTGGCTCAGCCTCTCCCTCTCCTGGGCTCAGCCATCAGTTTCACTCCTCTTCTGTCTGAGCATCTTCTCTCACACACCAGGGTGTCTCTGTCTCTATGCTTCTCTACAATCCTGTAGAGAAGCAAGAGTCCCTCTCAAGTGTGTGCTGTCCATCTCTAGTTCAGCATATCCTATCCATTATTAGAAAATAAAGGCTTTTTGTGTCCACATGGCTGGAACAGCTGTGGTCCCACAGATGTGCAGCCTGATACCCGAATTGCGCAGGTGTAGGTCTGTTGTTCCAAGCCTTTCCTGATCCACACTCCATTTCAGTCAGTGATGGTTTTGTTAAATAGTTTGCCAATAGTTTGACTTTTCTTTGATGACAAAATGTATGTGCACAGACAACCTATAGGGTGGTGGCGGCGGACTTGGCTTGCCAACTGGAAGGTCACCAGTTCAAGTCCCGGCAAGACTAAGTGCTACCGAGGTGTCCCCTACACTGCTCCTCGGGCGCAGCCCACTGCTCCTAACACTAGGATGGCTCAAATGCAGAGAAACCGTTTTGTTACTAGTACCTGTACTATGTAATGACAATAAAAAATAAAAGGGTTTATAATTAGGTTATGAATTAGGTTGTAAACACTTTATTAATCATTAAGAACCATTTATAAACCAGTTCTAACATAGTTTTCATACATCAACACAGGCTCACTATTTGGCAAGATGACTAAGCCTTATATTGGCTACTTAGCGAGAATCAACTCAGTGAACAACAGATACCAAGGATGCTGGCTGATGAAGAAGACAAAGTAAGCTAAGTAGCCATAAGGCTTAGCAGTACAGATAAATGTGGGCTCACTATTTGGCAAGCAACCGGTCACAGTTGCCCTGTTTATCTCATGTCTTATAAAAGCTTATTAATGATCTGTAAAGTGTTCACAACCTAATTAATAAATAAATTACAAACTATTCGTAAACCCTTTATAAGGGTACTCTTATTGTAAAGTGGTACCAAAAAACCTCTTCAAAACAATCATTCATTTTTTTCCTTTTTCGTGCCACAACTCGACTGGACCGTGGAACTGGACAAAGTAAGTGTAATCTTGCCTTTGTGATACAAAATGTTGCAGAGCTCAGCTATACCTTCAACTGTAAAGCCCTAAGAAAACCTATTTGGCAGACTGGGGAGCTTTGCGTTAAATTGAGGGAGGAAGTTAGGCTGACCTAGGCTCTGAAGCATTGCTGGCCTTGTCTGGCCCAGTCAGGAACGGCCCTGACCTCTGAGACTCAGCTATTCAATTAAAAAAGACGGGACTCATCAGCCTGCTTGACTGGACTGGTTCCATTCTGTCAGATGGCCTGTCTCTTACCAAGAACCTGATACATAAAGGTAGGTAGGGTGACAACTGGGGGAGCTGCCATCCCCCCATCCATCTTTTCCTCTTCTTTATTCAACTAACAGGGAGTTAGTTACCTTCTTTGATCATTTGTTTCCTTAAGAAATGTAACAGCATAAACACTTTCGTAGTTTCCTGTTCGATCTGTACACATTGTTAGCAATACTGTGGTCCTTAGCAGAGATCATAGGTCAACCTGCCAGCGTGAAAATGGCACTGATAATGGTGACTCGGATTTCACAGAGGCAACTTGACCCTCTTGTGTATCCTTGATGAGTCAGGGTACTTTTAAGACCATCTCATCTCTCGGCCTACGCTCCTCACTAAGTGACAGGCTCAGAAGGGTGTGCATGCGCCATGTGAGTCAGCATTAGCAGAGTGAGCGATCTCTGTGTCATCATCCTTCTCCACCGTAGGCGAGCTGGCACCGGCGACTTGGTGCTTGGTTGACGAAGGCCCCGGTTGGCACCTGTCAGTCAGTGGGCGGCCAAGTGTGGCGCCCTCCATTAGCCTGGCTGACAGACTTGAACCCAGGGCATCACTCACTCCCTCGCTTCATCAACTTTGCGCCACCCTGCCAGCATTTGCTTAGGGCTTTTCATCAGCGCATGCACAGGCACATGTATGCAAACACACACACACACACGTCCTTGCTGAGAGACATTCACCTTGGACTCTGACAGAAAGTAGTGACCTGGAGTAGTGGCTAGGGTAAGGCATCACCAGGAAAGATAAGCCCACTCTGACATCTGCTCCCTTCGTCCTTCTCTTCCTCTTTCTTACATACATCTCTTAGCTCCTCTCTCTTTATTCTTCCAGGACATCTTTTTCCACCTTCAATGTTCCCCCGCCCCCACCACCAACCATGTATCTGTTCTTCTGAGCTCCATGGTTAATTCATGTATCATGGCTTAGCTTGTGTACTGGTAGCCAGGATCGAGTCATTTCACTGATTCATCTTGGCTGGGCTTCAAGGTTACAGAGGGCACACATTCATCCAAAACCTTCTGGATACTCAAAGCTTGTCAAAGCCCTCACTGTTCCTCTTCAGCCCCTATTAGCCCTCACCACTCCCTACTTCTGTCTACCTGTTCCACAACAGCACTTTTTGGAAAGCCCAGCTGTATTTTTTTTGACTTATACAGAATTGAAGATGAAAGGATCCTTGATCTCAGGTTCAAAATAATGCCGGTGCCCTAATTAGGTCAAAACCAAGGTGTATACAGAAACAGCAGGCCGTGTGCATGATCCCTCCAGTATCTTGTTAGTGGATCGGGGGCCACGGGGGTAATTTCAGATCGATATTCACCTCCTCAAAATTCACAACGCTCCTCAGCAGAGGGCAGATACCTCCCTAGTTCTGCCACAACTCCAAATCCACCTTGCTCAGTGAATCGATACAATTCATTGGCTAGTAAACACCTCAGACATTGATGTGGGATCTCAACACATGAGGTTTCCCATGTGACAGTGTGGCTTAGAGCAGTGTAGCAATGCTGAGGGGTAATTTATAAGAACGGAGAGGGTATCCAAAAAGTGTTGATGCTGTTGTTTACACAAGTGAGAGGATGGTTCCAATTGAAAAAATAATTTTGCATAACAATTGTACTATTTGATCAAGACAACCACTAACATTTCCTCATAAGTAAGCATGTAGCCACTTCAATACTTTTTTTTTTTAGACAAATATATACATTTTTTTGACAGTAAACAGGACCTTTGTTAATTAACACGTGAAAAGGATATTCATATATAATTTCAGTATTCAGCCGTAATAGTTCTGGAAAATGAAACCTGTAAAAGCACCTAAAACCTAAAGTAACTAAAGAGTTCATCATTACAGAATATAAGTATAATGGGTTGTGATGACTTAATATAACATCAAATGTTGCAATATCATAACTGTGTACAATGCCACATCAACACTTCTCTTTAGTAGCTAAAGTGAGTACTTGATGTGTGTATTTACGTGTGCATCTGTGTGTAAGTGTGTGTCATCCCTGTCCTTCTGTCTGATCGATGGAAACATGAGTTAATGAGTGTTTACTCCGCGGGTCACTGAACCATCAGGGTCTAGTGCTAACCTCCTCTGCCTGCTAGTGATGCATTGTTGGCCTGGTACACCCATAAACACACACAGCCATAGACAGAAACACAATATTTGAATATCTCTCCAACTCTCTGAAAGACATATACCGTAATTTTCGGACTATAAGCCGCGCCTTTTTTCCCATTTTTCGACCCTGCAGCTTATATAACGGTGCGGCTAATCTATGGATTTTTACAGCTAACGGCCACTAGGGGACCTCCTAAATCTATGGATTTTACAGGTTACAGTCCACCACCTTTAACTCTATGGGCTCTATGGCCGGTCCGCGCCCCCCACCTTTAAGCGGCGGGCTCCAGCAGGAAAAGCTGGAGGCCGGAAAAGAGTGAGACAGGTAGCGCGCAAAAGTAAAAGTGGAACCGAGAGTGGTACGAGAGACAGAACGAGAGCAAGACAGACAGACATTACGAGAGCGAGACAGTTTGTCCCCGTACCACTGGTTGAAAACCACTGCTGTAGATCACTGCCGGTACGTGCGCTGGGAGCGCACCGTTTAAGTTTGAAAGTTGAAAAGTTTGTGTGTCTGAAACGCTATGTGATACAGTACAGTTTAAACAGCACAGTACATGTTCTGTAGCTACTATTGCACTAAATGGTAACACTTGAATACGTTATGCAAATATGCAACTTGTTTGTTGAAATGTTAATAAATGGGAGCTTCCTCAAACAGCCATCTCTTTCCCGACAATCCCCTCTGTGCACGAACCCTTACATATGGTAATTAAACATTAAAACACCTGCGGCTTATCGTCCAGTGCGGCTTATATATGTACACATCATTCAATTTAGCTGCTGCCATGTGCCAAATAATCACGGCACATGTGGGTTGAATATTAACATCAGTGTGAGCCTCAAATAGCTTCACTGCAGGCGCCTAAAGTGACGTCTTTACAACCATCTTCAAAAATCTGTTCTGCTGCAGTTTTCTGTCAGAAATGAACTGAAATAATCTCTTCAGAGATCAGGAAGAGGAGCGACGAAGAGGAGGAGGGTTTGCCCTTCATCTCATCTCGTTGACGCAGCAGTTTCCTGTAACCTTGTGGCGGTTACATAAAACAACCATTGAAGCTTTCACAATCCCCTGAAGCACGTCTCAGGAAAGTTATTTCACTGAAGGCTGATATTTCACTTCTACTTTACAACAGGAGGCAAGTCTATTTCATTGAACTGTACTATTTTATAGACCTGTACTTTACTGTTTTACAATTGTTAGTGTGATAGAGATCATGCAATGTTTTGAGTGTGTATTGATTGTAATGTAGCTAAAGACTGCAGATAGCTATTAGCTCCAATCTGGCATAAATCATCTCTACTGTTCTCTGAGATTAATGTATATGGGTGAATGGTCCTTGTTCAAATAAATACATACATTAAATTAGACTTTTTAATTTATATTAATAAGTTGATCGACATCTAGAATACACCAAGGCACTTTATGAAGTTTAGATTAGTCAGTGGATATCGTAGATTAAGAAACAATATGTAAAATCTAGATTACCGTAATTTTCGGACTATAAACCGCGCCTTTTCCCCTATTTTTCGACGCTGCGGTTTATATAACGGTGCGGCTAATCTATGGATTTTTACAGCTAACGGCCAACACCTTTAACTCTATGGGCTCTATGGCCGGTCCGCGGACCCCCACCTTTAAGCGGCGGGTTCCAGCAGGAAAAGCTGGAGGCCGGAAAAGAGTGACCAATCCTCGGAGCCGTTACATTTTGAGCAATCGGGACACTGAGCTAGCTGGTGTGGGGTCGGCGAGACAGAGTATACCTCAACAATGGAATTATGATCAGTAGAAATGACCATGACATGGGACCTTTAACCTATTTTCCTTCTACTTATTAATATTTATAATAATATTTCCCAGATTTCTTATTTTTAATATATGCAAAATGTGTATTAAAAAAATGGAGGGCACTTATTATCTTTGACCTTTAAAATGACAAAATGATAAAATGAATAATATTTTTATTTTGAAATAATGAAAAAAAAAGTACTTGTTATCGTTGTCCTCTGAAATTAAATAATGAAAGAGTTTCAAAGCACTTAACTTTTTTTCTAATCTGTATTCATGGTCTCCATTTTGCCTCAAACATAATGTCCTCGAACTGCATAGTTTGCACTTACCGCTCGCCCTGCCTGCCTCCACTCTTGGGGTTGACGAGGACGAGGAGGGGGTGAGTCCCTGGGAGAGGAGTGATCTGCAGACAGGAAGTAGAAACATCCTCAGGAATCTGTCACCAGCTTTGTTGACTGAATGTCCTCTTCCAATATCAGAGTCCAAATGATATCAAAGATATCCCAACTGTAGCTGGGAACATGACAGCATGTGTGATTACCTAGAAGAGCATCAGGACTGTTTGAGGCATATGATAGCTATGTGATTAACATGATGATTCAGCCTCTATGGAGAGAGACATATGACAAGCATGATCATTTCTGACGTGGAGCTAATCTGAAGTAAACATTGAATACTGCTTTCTATTCCTCCATCTTGTGACTGTGTAACTCCCTCTCTTGGATATCAGCATGTGAAGGACACTGTTCAGGAACTAGTTGATGCTCTGTATGTGATGACTACTTCCATTCTGGAGAGGATCACAGATACATGGATCCTGAGATTGAAGCTCAAGTTGGGAACGAGTGATTATTAACATTTTTAAGTATTTAGAGAAAAAATCTGACATTTGAGAAAAAGTCATAATTTTGACTAATTTTGAGAAAAAGTCAGGATTTTCAGCTTTTGGGAAAGCTCAGAATTTTGAGACAAATTCAGAATTTTGAGAAACAAGTCAGACTTTTGAAGAAAGAAATCTGAATTTTGAGATATCAAGAAAAAGTCAGAATTTTAGAAAAATTAAGTATGTTTAGATTTTCTGAAAAAAAGCCAACATTTTTAGAAAAAACTCTTTATTATTTTGTACATTGAACCGGTATTCCTCCATCTTGTGACTGTGGAACTCCCTCTCTTGGATATCAGCATGTGAAGGACACTGTTCAGGAACTAGTTGATGCTCTGTATGTGATGACTACTTCCATTCTGGAGAGGATCACAGATACATGGATCCTGAGATTGAAGCTCAAACCGGGGACGAGTGAGATTTTTCAAACAGATTTGTTTCACGCACTCTCCTGGTGCAACCCTGTTTCATTTATAAACAAAGGATTTGCCGGTTTTAGTCTTGGAAACATCCACGATTAAATGTTGTTTTATATTTGGTTATTGGTCATTTATGGTCACATTGAGAAAAAACTTTTTATTAACAAAGGCTGATTCCTATTTTTTAAATGCGTTGCAAAATCAGGTACTGTATATTTGGGTTTCTTATGAAACAAAATGTGAAACATTTGTTTGAGAATCCATGCACTTTAGAATAGAAGAGAGATATCCAATTATGCAAACTAACCAACAGTGATTGGCGAGTCTTTTTTAATCTGCATATGGTTTGCTAATTCAGTTATATCATATCATGTTTATTAAATCTATCAAATCTTCTTGACTTTGAGTTTTTTTTTTGTCAAATCATATTAACAATTAACACAGTTTGAACAGCTGGTGCACGTGGGGGCTTAGCATTCAATGTCATGCTCAAAGGCACATAAGATTGGACAGATGCTTGAAGTAATTGTAAAAGAAAAATTCACATAGTCAGCTAATATTCAGGAATAAAAGACTGATATAACACCAGCTGCCTGATTATCCCTTTAACAATGATAACACGTAGCCCCTGAGGCAGTGAAAGCGTTGTGTCTGACCCTCTGAGGACGGCCATCGCTGGGATTAAAGTCCAGCAATGCGCCATAGAACATAATTAAGGACATCCTGAGGAGTATTATGGTTTTTTGTTCAGCAGTCACCCATGCATGTGTGCTGACTGAACAATTTTTCTTTAAAGTAGTGCGCATATATTAAAGCGGGTGCACCGGGAGAAGGTTATTTATTCACAGAGTACAGTACAGCATTTACATTTAGAGTATTTCAAGAGTTTGTTGTTCTTGCATAAAAAAGTGTTGTAGCAACTGACCTTAAATATAAGCGTGCTTTTTTAACATGGCGTGAACAATGTTTGAGATAAAGGGATAACGAAGCCATCAAACCGTCTCGTTTATCACTTTGTCTATCAGGACATCTGCCTAGGAGTCAACAGCAGCTCCCTTCATTTATATATTCCTTTATCTGTGAGCAGGGGAGTGCCAGAGAGAAAGAGAATAACAAATGAAAAGCAAAAGGGGTGAATGTGTGAGAAAAACAATAAAGAGAATAAGAGAGCGGTAGGCAGGGATGAAAAGGAAAAAGTTGCCCGGGAATCAAAGCGAACAATCAGACGCTCGCTCCTCATTTCCTGTTCCAGCTTCAGAGGGCAGAGCCTGGAAGAGGAAGTGAGCGTCGTTAAAATTGAAAAGTCCCAACGCTTCTTTGACAGGCAAGCAGAGGACCGCTTCACTTCGCTTGTGGCATAGAGGTGGATGATTGGACGATTATGTAAGTTGTCAGCCTAACCCTAACCTAACCCTAACCCTAACCTAACCCTAACCTAACCCTAACCTAAACCTAACCCTAACCTAACCCTAACCTAAACCGAACCCTAACCTAACCCTAACCTAAACCTAAACCTAACCCTAACATAAACCTACACCTGACCTAAAACTAACCCTAACCTAACCCTAACCTAACCCTAGCCCTAACCCTAACCTAACCCTAACCCTAACCTAACCCTAACCTAAACCTAACCCTAACCTAAACCTAAACCTAACCCTAACATAAACCTACACCTAACCCTAACCTAACCCTAACCTAAACCTAGCCCTAACCTAAACCTAAACCTAACCTAAACCTAACCTAAACCTAAACCTAAACCTAACCCTAATCCTAACCTAAACCTAACCTAAACCTAACCCTAACCTAAACCTAAACCTAACCCTAACCTAAACCTAAACCTAAACCTAACCTAAACCTAACCCTAATCCTAACATCTCCAAACATTTTCTTGCACTATTTTATCTGTTTTTTTTGTTCTATGCCCTACATATATATGTTGCACTGTTGGAGGAGCCTTTGACTTGAATTGATATATCTACACTAATGTGCTAATGACAATAAAGCCTTGAAACTTTAAACCTAACCCTAACTTACAATGGTAACATTTCGATTGGTTTTAGTTTTTTTAACTTTTTTAAAACTATAGTGTACGTATGTGGATGTTTGTCAATTTCGGGAATTTTTATTTGCTGTTTTTAACTAATCTTCTGGTCCCTGGTAATCTTCTAACCCACCGCCAGAATGCATTTCCTTACAAAGTTGTCGGCCAAAGTATTTAGCATAGAACAAAAATAACTATTGACCAGGTTTGCAAACGGATGTATTTACTTTAAATCCTCTCAACATTTTCCCATGTTTTTTAACACTAGATGTGTTCTACAGTGTCACCTGGTGGATGTTTGTCAATTTCGGGATTTTTTATTTTAAAATGTGCTGGTCCTTACCCACCGCCAGAATGCATTTCCTTAGTTGTCGGCCTAACCCTAACTTAAAATAACATTTCGATTGGTAAATGTTTTCTGTAGTGTCACCTGGTCTATTTTTAACAGATGTTCTGGTCCCTTAACCCCAACCTACAATGGTACAATTTTAATTGGTTTTAGTTTTATTTTATTATTGAATTTTGTTCTTTAGTGTCACCTGGTGGATGTTTGTTTTTTCAATTGTATTTTAGAAGTATTTAGCATATAACTAGATAACTATTAAACAAGTTTGCAAACAGATGTATTTACTTTAAGCCCTCTCAACATTTTCCCACATTTTTTAATCCTAAACCTAAAATTTCAACTGGTTTTATTAGATCAGAATTTGTTCTATAGTGCCACCTGGTGGATGTTTGTCATTTTCGGGAGTTTTTCTTCAACTTTTAAAAATATTCTGGCCCTTACCCACCGACAGAATTTCTTTACAAATCTGTTTTTTTTTTAAATTTCTTTTTCAGTCCCACTGAGAATTAATGGGGCTACAGTGGATTTACAATGGATGTGAAGGACTCTTCTTCTACTCTTACTGAAGAACTAGACTGCAGGAAGTGGTTGATCTTCCCACTCTATCCAAATGTATGGATAGTCCCCGAATATTGGTCACAACGCTGGATTTGTAAGCTTGCAAATACGGCTTTTCCACACCTAAACCCTGCATTTCGGAGTATATTGCCCGACGTTTAATTGCCCAAAAATGTAAGAACTGTATTTTGCTTATTCAAATGGTCGTCCCCCAAAAAGTGCGTAAGGGCGCTTTTCAGTCGACGGAGAAACAGCGAGGAAAAACTGCTTGTGGAGGCGGTAAATTCTCACATAACTCTAATTAAGGGTTGAGTTTCATTGTTCAAACTGTAAAAGGACGAGCCATGTATTTGTATTATGTCAGTTTTATTTATTGGGCAGGCTGTGCGATGTTATATTAAATAGTATGATTAATATGTATACGCTAAATGTGTTATTTTATCTTCCGAGTGTTGCATTATTTAGCGTGGAGAAGAGAGTTGTGTTCAGATGCTTGGATTTCATTAGGTTGACATGCTGTGGATTAAAAACAACCTTTTCATCATCAGATAGTTTTAAAAATTCATAGAGCAGCGATGAAGATGAAAGCTACAGTAATATACACTAGAGCTGCACAGTTAATCAACATTTTATCGAAAATTGCATTATGGACAAGTGCAGTATTTAAAACACATGAAACACAATATTTGGTAAATGCAAATATTGTGGCGCTGCAGAGAAGCCTTCAAACATTATTTACAGACTTAATAAGAAATCCTGGTTTGATACGGATACTCTTAAACAAACAAACCTCATTTTAATATATTTTTCAATGATACCGCAAATCATTTTTCATTGATTCATTCCCTCTTGTTTCGCAAATCATATTACAATTGTAATATCAGTCCAAATAATCCGAATGAGTTCTTTTTCCCCCCCAAGTCCTACAGCCCTAATTTGTACATGATTTACAGTACACCCTCCCCTCTATTTGCCCCCTCTTTAATCATACCCTCTTTATTACAGCAGTGGACTTGATTAGAGGGAATTAGCAGAGGTTGAATCCTCTGTCACTGCAGGGCAGATCGATGTTAGCCCCTGTCAGCGCCACATGTTAGCACACACACACACACACACACACACACACACACACACACACACACACACACACACACACACACACACACACACACACACAAAGGGGATTTTTTGCAAACATACAGTATATCCATAATTATGAGCTGCTGAGGGCTTTGTGGTGGACGTGTTAAGCATGGGATCCTTTTGCAACAGTGGAAGGTCATGAGGAGGATTTTATGTTAGTTCATATGACCATACATAATGCTCAAAGGATATTTTTTATTTACTTGTAATCAGGTTAATGTCTCTAATTGCATTGAAGTAAATACGATGTGTGTTTAACTGCAAAATTGCATTAAAACATATGTTAACAAGTTTTCAAACATAACTTAATTTGTATTTATTTGAAGCCTTCAGCTATCAAGCGCTTTGTTGCGGTTTATATTTTACATTCAAATTACCATTTTGCCAATTTAATTGTGTATATTGCATTTTATTTTTACTCTGCCATCCATATGTGTTGATCAAGTCCCCTGAGATGCATATTTATTCTGATATAGGGCTAAGAAAATTAAATTGATTTGAAACCCTTTAGACTTGGACAGATGAGCGTACAAGCCAACAACTGTTGATGAAGACGGTTTAAATAGTACATTTTAAGTGAAAATGCATGCGTTTGATACGTTTTTAACAACTTGATAAATATTACAGAAGTTGTGAGAGAGTCTGCAAACAGATCAATTTACGTCAGTTCATAAAAAACATTCTCCCATGTTTTTCTTATTTTGCAGTTGATTCAAGCACAAAAAAATCAACATTTTATATATCACGAGTGAGTAATTGATATACTGAATAAATGGTCATATTGTAAGTGATAAATTCCACTTACTGTAAACATATCTGTTTCTCACCATAGCAGTTAGGCTTTTCAAACGTCTCATTTACAATAAAGAGTTATGAATTATTTGTATTGAGATAAATCAATGTTTAGAATGCCACAGGGAGCACCTGCTGCTTCCTGAGAGCAGCTGTCCGTCGGTGTGTGTGAGTCCTCCTGCATGGACCTCAGTCTGCTGACGGATATTTTTAAGATGTTCTGCGCTCTCTGTTGTGTGTGTCGGCTCTAAACTGGGGGAGTGACAGAATGTGTGGAGGAAACACGAGAAGATGTTTGCTCTGCCAGCTGAACGTGACCCCGTCTGTCTTTAAACTTAAATACATCTCCTCTCTTTCCTATTTTAATGCTCACTTTCATATTCTTTTTCTGGCATGAGCTGATTTGTAGTGAGACAGGGTTAGGTAGACAAACATCTATTAATATAATGTAGAGTCTATTAAAATCATTTCCAATTGTAATGGTTGGTTAATTTTCGATAGGAAGTTGGTGTTATTCACCGACACAAAGAAATTCAGTTTCACATTTTTTGTCTTTTGGATGGTATGCGTTGTAATTTAATTAAAAAATGTTATCTGACATTCATGTTTTGTTGATTTGTAATTACTGCAAAGCCCCCTGACGGCCTTTTCAAAGATACATTTTGGTTTGACTTGTCAATAAGGATGGAAGTTACTCCATATTTATATAAGAAATCCAATAACTACAAAACTTTGATTTTCAAAAAGGTTTGTGAAAAGTATTTCCAAGTCTGAGTTGATTTTATTTGACAAAAATGTATTTACAGAAACCTTAGTTCGGGACCTTAGCTCAAACTGTTGAAATTTCATTAGTTTTAAAATGACTACAGGAATAAAATGTCAGCAAATCCTATTGTAAAACTTCTGTGTTTAATTGCATCTCAAGAGGAATTCAGTTGCTATATCAAAATGACAACCAATATTTTTACTATTGGTTTAGCTCAAAATAAGAAGCCTATTTAAAGAAAGTTGAGAATTGCAGATGTGTATTAAATTAAAATGAGCAATGATTTACATATGCTACCAGACACAGGTCTGATATTACCTTATACATGTTCTAGGCTTAGAAAAGTCTTAAAAACAAGGAAAATGTCAATCTGACTGGCATGAACCACCCTTTCACTTTCGCACACTCGAATGCTAACATTTGCTAATTAGCACTTAACACAAAGTAGAGCCGAGGCTGATGGGAATAGAATTACTGGAAAAGGTCAAGGTGAAGTTTTTAAGATCCATCCTCTGGGGAGACACTTAATAGTTGTTGAGAAATTTCAATAATAACAGAAAATGTAAAACCCGGAAAAGAGGAAATGTCAGGGGCCCAATAAAATCATTGGAGTTGATCTTATAATGAACATCATCAAAGCCAGCACCAGAGACCCAGCAGAGTTATTTCACCGTACAGATTGACTTGCAAGATCATGACTGTAATGGTGCCCTAAACAGTGAAATTAGTTGCCATTTTTGGTCGTCTCAAAGTCAATGTGTTTGGTTAGATGCATTAAATAAGATCTGTGCTTAATACAAGCGGAAGAGATTTTAATTCTACGACATAAAATAAGTCAGTAAATACCCCACCGGTGGATTTAAAAACAGCGTGTCTAAATGAGACGACTAAACGGCATCACGCCCAACATTAGCCACCTTTAGCTTAGTGGTGGTGACGTGAAGTCATATGACCGTGAAGTCATGTGACCGTGCTGTAGTTCCTTTATAGCCCAACATTAGCCACCTTTAGCTTAGCGGTGGTGAAGTGAAGTCATGTGACCGTGCTGTAGTTCCTTTATAGCCCAACATTAGCCTCCTTTAGCTTAGCGGTGGTGACGTGAAGTCATGTGACCGTGCTGTAGTTCCTTTATAGCCCAACATTAGCCTCCTTTAGCTTAGCGGTGGTGAAGTGAAGTCATGTGACCGTGCTGTAGTTCCTTTATAGCCCAACATTAGCCTCCTTTAGCTTAGCGGTGGTGAAGTGAAGTCATGTGACCGTGCTGTAGTTCCTTTATAGCCCAACATTAGCCTCCTTTAGCTTAGCGGTGGTGAAGTGAAGTCATGTGACCGTCTGTAGTCATGTGACCGTGCTGTAGTTTCTTTATAGCCCAACATTAGCCTCCTTTAGCTTAGCGGTGGTGAAGTGAAGTCATGTGACCGTACTGTAGTTCCTTTATAGCCCAACATTAGCCACCTTTAGCTTAGCGGTGGTGACGTGAAGTCATGTGACCGTGCTGTAGTTCCTTTATAGCCCAACATTAGCCACCTTTAGCTTAGCGGTGGTGACGTGAAGTCATGTGACCGTGCTGTAGTTCCTTTATAGCACAACATTAACCGCCTATAACTTAGCGGTGGTGAAGTCATGTGACCATGCTGTAGTTCCTTTA
>NW_011363873.1:0-4539 GCF_000735185.1 Notothenia coriiceps | reverse complement strand
GACAATAAACCAACATCAACATGATGCAGCTCCTTGAACTCTTTTTACCTGCCGCTTTGTTCATCTTTAGTCGCACGTGTGAGGGAGGGTGGGGGCGGGGTCGGTGTGTAGCGTGCTGCAGCAGCAGTCTGCTCTGCACGCAGGCTTCCTCCAAGTTTACAGTAAAACAAACTGGTGGTGTGACCAATGGCAATTTACAATTATTAATACTATTATTAGCATTAGTCTATATTTTGGTTGAAACTAAGTACCTAAGTATACCGGTAAATAAAATCGATTTTTAAAAATAGTATTCGATTATGGAGACTGTAACGAATATTCACTGGCATCCCTACTGGAGACGCTGTAGTACATGTGCCGGGCCTGTAAGTGGCGCTGTAGTTCCGCCACAAAAAATACACCAAAAGCAGCGAAGAAGACTTCCGAGCATGGTTGCCATGGTTGCCCTTCTGTTTATTCTCCGCTGTGGATTTAGCAGCAGAGGTGGGGAGAGGCAGGGCTCTTTTTCTCCGTCAGCAGCAGCTGATCTCTGATCTCTCTCTCCGGTCCGATTAGACATCACTCGCGTTTATGTCCATATCGATCAGATCGAGCTGGTTCTAATGATATGACTGCCTGAGTGTCAAAGGACGCCTAAACAATAAGCGACATTTTGACCGGAGGATTTTAGACTTTGGCTAACGGAAACTCTGCCGTGCGGGGGGGTCTGCTGGAGGCACCTGCTGGGTGCACTGTCCTGCGAGATACCGGGACCTGGCTCAAAACACTCGGAAAACTGTTGTTGTTGGCGAAACACATCAGCAATGACACGGGACACACGGGGGTGTGCAGGAGAGGTGGGGAGAGACGGGGCTATTGCTTCAATAGCCCTGCCTATACCGTCTATGATAGAGAACTGTAGCGGATACGACCGTTACCGTTCTCGTGTGGCTCCAGCCTAAGCATTGTTCATTCCAAAAGGACCTCGTATACAGAAAAATAGCACTGAACCATGAGTTCCTTATGTAAGCTTTTGGATCTGTGGAGACAGGAGGTGTGATTTTAAAAGAGATCAGTGCTTTAAATATTTCTTGGGTACTTTTTTTTGATAAAAACACAAATAAGATGAGACCGTATCACGTTGTCGTGAATGCTTGGTCATGTCAGACTTCCCGTGCATTACATAATTGTTGCGCCACACTCTGCTGGCCTCTAGTTCAGTCTGCCATATGATTGCAAACTTCACACACAAGTCACGTGTAAACAGCAAAGTAGACAGAAACACAGAAGGTCTTAACGTCTCTTTCGCTAAACACAATAGATCTAAAAAAGGCACATAAAAGCAAGATTTAACAACCAGTTAAACTAACAACGTGTTCTCTAAACATTTAAAAAGGTTTTATGGTCATTTCACACACTGGAGGTTTAGTCCTAATCTGGGAGGTTGGGCTGCTACAAATCGATAGTCTTTGTGCAGTCTGAATGCTATAACGGCCCATTAGAGCTAATGCAGGTAAACATATAAATGATGGAGCCACGTTAGTTGGTAATATTAACGGATGAAACGCAGAATTCCCTAAATGAATGCCGTACATTTCGGAGAAACTAACACAGACTTTTTGTTTACCAGAATAGGAAATGACAAATGTAATAGAAAAGACTGGAATATTCTGGGATAATAATTGTGAGAAAGAACCTTGGGTGTTGTGATTTGTGTCAATGCCTAAGATTATGATTATATGGTGAAGCTGGGCTGAAATCACAAGTCTTTTTTTCCCTTTTTTATGTAAATCCGAGTCGTTTTTTGTCAGGGAATAATTTCCATAGATGTTTATCTTTTTCCCTCTGACGCAGATGCCCAGCCTTAGGCAGCATGCCATCTCCCATAGAAGGGGCTGCCCTAGCATTTTGTTGTTGTTGTTACCAGTTTGTGACCGGGCAACTGTCGGTCAGAGATAGTTATTGTTGTGGGACACCTGGAACACATCCTTCTCCGGGTGTAGATGACCCCGAGCCATAAGCGACAACAACTGTGATTCAGTGTCCTCAGCTGTTTAGTCCATCTATTGAAGAATGTTGATTATTCCACTCTGAACTAGTTCAAACCTGGAGCTACAGGAGGGCTCTTCAGAATTGATTGTGGCCTCTGAACCGTGTGGTCAGACCGTGGCCCGTGACATGTCTTGTGAATTCTCCGGGCAAAGCTCCAAATAAACAGTCAGTGTTTGCCATCAAAGCTCCGGGTCTCCTCGTGTCTCTCTGAGTCCTGACTCCAATTGCTTCAGAAGTTTCCCCCACCGTTTTCTTTCAAATAATTATCTCAAAGAATATATCACAAAAAAAGGGGAAAAAATGAGTATTTTCTCAGAGATTCTTAGTTTATCTTCTGAATATTCCCCCTGCCCTGCCTATAGCCTTAATATGCAGTCCAAGGATTCATCCTATTCCCACAACAACATATTATATATAAATGTCATGACAACTTGGTCAGTGCCAAAATCTAGACAGATCCAACATGTTTCCAAAGAGAGTAATGGAAAATGCTTGATGTTTGTTTTACTCTCCTCCTTGTATTACATATGTACATATAACTGCCTATTGTTATATATTCCCTGACTGAGTAAATAAACCTTTTTCCTGGCACCTAAACTCTGTTACAAGTGGGACGGACAAAGCAGATCAACACAGCTTGATATTAGAGGGGCAATGAAACAAACCTGGAGAAGCTTGGAGGCAAACAATAATTATGTGATAAAAAAGAACAACTCTTTTTTTTAATGAGCGTCCCATCAGCAGACCAGTCTCTGCAAGTTAAATGAAAACCTACGCGGTTCCCTCTGTGTGAGTGCACTCGAAGGAGAAGTCATGCAGCCACACAGTTAGCTGCTGCAGAGCGGAGAGAGCGAGGCGAAACAGCAGGAGGCACACAGAAAGCCCAGCCACAAAGCAACCAGAACACAGAAGAAGGGCATGGTGAGAGACAAGAGAGCCAGACGATTGGCAATTCGGGAAAATGTTATGTTAAAGATTCTTCAACAGCAATTAGTTCCACGCCTGCATACGTTCATATATTCTTGTTTGTATGTATCCTTACCCTGTTGCTGTTTAAACTACTGCACTTCCCCACAGGGATTAATAAAAGTCCATCTTATCTTATATTCAAGACCAATTACTAAGTTGTAGATAGAATATAATTGGGAGGGATGAAACCCTCTAATGGTCTCACATGCAGAGCACACAGCAAACAGTGACATGTGTTCTCTGCATTTAACCCATCCTAGCACTAGGAGCAGTTGGCAGCTATCGTACAGCGCCCGGGGAGCAATGGGAGTGAGGGGGGGAAAGGGGGTGTCTGTGCCTTGCTCAAGGGCACCACAGCAGGGCAGGAGGTGAAGTGGGACCTCTCCAAGTAGAAGTCCACACTCCATATTTTAGGTCTGGTCGGGGACTTGAACCGGCGACTCTACGGTCCAAGCCCCTACTGACTGAGCCACTGCCGGATTGGATTGGGTTTTTGGCTAGAAACTAGTCTCTGAATGCCTTTGTCCAACATAAGACAACATAGGCCCTACAGTTAATTTACAACATATATTCAAGACAGCCGTGGTAATCTACTGTGGTAATGTTCTAGTCCTTTCTAGTCTGTAAATGGACAATAACATAATTAAACTAATTTAAATGCCAAAGAGTTTATTTTATTTCTGTGTGACCCTATAACGGCTTAGGGGGGTATGATCGCATGTTAATGGAAATGTTTTAGTAGACACTTCAGAGGGGGTGAGGTGGTTTAGGAAAAAGATGGAGATGGAGGAGGAGGAGGAGGAGGAGGAAGGCGAGCTGATTTGCTGAAGAGGCAGTACCGCAGAGATGAGCTGAGAGCCAGTGGTGAGAGGATGGGGGGCCAGATCCTCTGGACCCTGCAGGGGGGAGACAACAACAGCAACAATAAACTAAGACAAGAGGGGGAAAAGGGAGATGAGAGGGAGGGAGAGAGCCACCTGACACTTGGACACGTAATGAGACATCTGATGCCGGTCCATAGGACATATTGTGGATATTTGTTCATTCAATTTAAAACTAGACACCATTTAGATGGGGTTGCATCTTATTAAGTACGAGTGGTTTAGTTTCATTCCGTAAGTAGCCTCAACTATTATGAAAGCATACCGTTTGAGACTAGATTTCTAGTATTGCAGGTTTGGCAACATGGTTGTGAAAGTGTTAAGAATGTAATGGTTGCCGTCCAAGTGGGTTATCATGCACAATACTTGTAGTCCAGTTAAATAATTAAAAAAAAAGAATTGGACTGACTTTTTGCATTTAATACTTGTTTGATTAAAGCTTAAGAATGCTCAACAAATTGCTCAATTATTACAAAAAAAATAAAGCAATAGGAAATGGATTTCATATTAAGAAGCCCATTTCTTAAAAGTGTCCTTATTGGGTGCCACAGTGACGCGTCCTAAAACCTGGAAGTAAGTTAGCATTTTACCACTTCCTGTTCCCTCGTCTCAGAGCCAATGGGATCTCTCCATAGGATTTTGGGAAATAGCTGGAAGT
>NW_011363872.1:0-2641 GCF_000735185.1 Notothenia coriiceps | reverse complement strand
TATGTCGGGGTGTAATACATTTATTTATTTTCTTCTCCGAGTGTACCAGAATGCGTAGTTTATATGTTAGTATTTCTAAAAATCTCCTGGAGGAGAATCCCCCCAGACCCCCCTTCTGGGGTTAGGTTTTCAGCATGTGGGCCTTTTTGTGTTATACAGTTCAGCTTTGATTCCATCATACTTTAGTTCTGTGAAGGGATATAAGGGATATATGCCCTGTCCTTCACTTTAATAAAAATTGTATGCTGAAAAGCCTATATATTACAGCACGATTTTTTGTTGAATACATTTGAGCGGTTCAACATTTCGGGTCCCGATTTATTAACAAAGGAAAGAGTCGGTCCCGAGGCCTGACTAATTGAGAACCACTGATCTATGGCATATCTATAGTGATACATCTCAAATGGAGCAGAGACCTTCACACTTTCCACAAAGAGTGTGTTGTATTCAGTTTGTTTCATGTTGTTTTGGCTGTGTCTGCATGAGGACATTTAGCTTCTGTATACTGTCTGGTGGCTTCTTTGGCAGAGTGTATAAGGTCAGTGTGTGACTTTCAATATTAAGCATACAACACGCTATAAATAAATGCTCAGAAACATACAATGGAGGCAGCCGGAGTCAGTGTCGGACGATTTTTTTGTATTGGAGCGGCGCTAAGGTCAAAGACGTCTCTGTGGCTGTGGATATCACGTGTTAAATCTGAAAGATAAAGGTTGTTGTTTAGGTGTTTTGAGTGTGGATCCTAGATTGTGTCTTGGATTAGTAATGTCTGAAGGTTATTGCAAATACAGCCACTATTAAGCTTTCTGCAGGTGTGGCGGCTCTTATTCACTGAAGCATCTGTGGTGGCAGGTGCCCACTTGATAACTCCAGTCACCATCACACACACAAACACACACACACACACACACACACACACACACACACACACACACACACACACACACACACACACACACACACACACACACACTCAGCTGTGTTACATGTGAAATTAGGTAGCAGATGTCCTCTATACCCAATATTTGTGGGTTGGTGAATAAATATCTCCAGTCGGTCTCATCTGGGATTAGGGGCAAGGAATGAGCTTCAAATATAGATCCATAACGATAGGAGGTCAGTGCGGACATTTGTATAAATAAACATAGTCTCATTAGGGCTTTACACAAATGAAACTTGATGTTCGTCCATAAACACAGAACATATGGCGGACATATGTGTAAATATAAAGAGGGTTTGTTGTTAGATGCAACGTTTTGTTCTGGCTGTAATATTGGATTACAGATTTGACAACCTTCTTAGATTTATGGAAGCCCATAGGGGACTTTTTAAAATAATATTGTTGTCTTGACACAAACATGTTATGTAACCAAAGCATTATCATTTTCCATATTTTGGTGTTATTTGAGTTTAAATTTAAATAAAAATGTAACTTTTGTTTTAACACTAGAAGCAGGCATTTTATGACCATAATAAAATGTAAATGGTAAATCTGAAAAGATTTGAGGCGTGTACCAAAATGTGAGGCGTGTACCAAAATGTACCAACATACATAAAAAAATACATATTCCATATGGAAAATTGTAATGCTATTGTCAACAAAACGTTTTTATTTTTAAGATACCATTTAAATATTGTCCCCTATGGACTTCCATATAAAGTGTTCAGAACCCACGTAGCATGTTTAGATGCTTTCGGTGTATGCTACTTTCAACCTTTACTACAGTGGATTAAGAAAAAGGTAACTTGTGATTCTAATATAATTATTTAGCAGCTATAATAACATGTAATATTTATAAACCAAACATTTTTATAAAATATTTTAGATTTTTTAAGTCTTAACAGAACTAAATTTAGGTTCAAGGCAACCTGCACGACTAAAGATTCAAAAGATGCAAATCTAGAGAAGTTCTTTTATTCTTGAATTTGAAATCAAAACGTAACAAAACAAACAAAAAATTGAAAATAGAATAACGTATTTAATGATCAGTGGCAGAGATTAAAAGAGAATCTTCCGCCTGCTTTTTATCCCTTCAAAGTGTAATGCGAGGCAAAAGACTCCTTGTCCTTGTCAGTCATCCCAGCAGGGGGTTGGGCGCTGCTGTTGTGCAATGTCTTCACTTCATTTCCCAGAATTGAAATGCTGAGATGTCAAGACATGCTTTAAACATGAACAACAGCGCATAATAACTTTTCTCTCGTCTTTCCTGCTATGTGTGGGCTTCCTGTTGTGATTTATTATTGTCTTCCTGTAACATCTTGGGGGAACATGTCCCCTAATTAATCATTAGCAAAGATGTTAACATCACAGAAGATTGCGGATAATTCATGTAAACAGCAGATTGTTGGCACCGTGATACATTTTTCATAAGTTCCCCTTTTTTGCCCGGAATATGTTGTAAAGCTCAGACTGGCGCATAAGAATATACCAAATCTTTTATAAATGAGGCTCGTTGTGTTCGCAGTCTGAAGGCATTAGTATGCAAGTCTGGAGTGTGACTGTGTGTGTGTGTGTGTGTGTGTGTGTGTGTGTGTGTGTGTGTGTGTGTGTGTGTGTGTGTGTGTGTGTGTGTGTGTGTGTGTGTGTGTGTGTGTGTGTGTGTGTGTGTGTGGGTGTGTGTGTGTGTGTGTGTGTGTGTGT
>NW_011363871.1:0-3661 GCF_000735185.1 Notothenia coriiceps | reverse complement strand
CCAATCTTCACTTGTATATCACCGGTCCATGCCTCAACAGCTCTACGCCAAATCTGAGATCTCACCATATGCCGTTTCCATGGAAACGCATCCCTCGCCATAAAACATGATGTGGCTATAACTCCTATGCAAATGTTCAAAAAGTGCTCAAACTTCAAAAGTGTGCAAACAGTCCAGCCGTGAAGACAACTACGGACAGTTCTAAGATTTCTTCAAATGCCGTTCCCATGGCAACACAATGCTCGCCTTGAAACACGGTTTTCTCATAACTTCAGTGAAAATACTCCGAACAGGCCCAAAACTTCACAGGTTTGGTAACAATGCAGCCATCAACGCATCTAAGCGTATTATGGGGTGTCATCAAATGCCGTTGCCATGGCGACAGATCATTCGCCATCAAGTTAGTTCAGAAGTTTGCGGTTCAAATATTCTGCTGCTATTGCAAGCCTTTTCACTTTCTTTTCTTCTCTCATCACACATTCAAGCCCCCAGTGTTCATGTATCATTTCAATCTAAATTCTTCACTTTCTTCTTACACATTACATTTCAGCATAGCAGTTTAGCGTCAGCTTTTCAGCATAAAGCATTCCCACTAGCAATTTCTTCAGGAATTGCATTCTCTAGTTATTGTTTGTTGTACAACAAAATAATAATTGATCAACTATATCTGTGTTTGTGTTTTATTGATTCCTGTCTGTTTCATTCTTTCCTGTTGTGAGTGCTACATTGCCACAACAGACATTGCACATTTTTTTTATCTAGTATTTTAAGTTTTTGGATCAGATTTACCAGAACTTTGTTCCTACTACTAGAATGATGGAATGAAGCAAATGGCACATAAATGACCAAAAACATGTACTAAAAGGGAACCAATTAAATATCTTTCCTTGCTACTGTAACAGTTTAGTCTTCTCACCATATTGTGTTTGAGGATTCTCTGGACCACAGGAGTGAACACTTCGATCACAACCATGGAGCGTGGCCGCTCCCGACAGTGCTGCAACACACAAAAGGAAGCACTTCAAAGAACGGTTCTCCGTCCCACAGAAACTGTGTGCTGAGTGTACTACAACAATATCTCACCTTACAGAAGAATTCACACAGGTCAGGTGGTGGGTGGTTGTTCTCCAGAAGAGGAGCAATGGCCTGATTACACAAACACACACACATGAGTATTTCTTAATCCTGGCTGGGAGCCAACCGTACAAATCTGGGCTATGGCAAACTTGTAAAATGAACAAGGGAAAAATAAAAAAAGTGCAAGAGTCTACACAAAAATAAGAACCTTTCCCTGGATCAAACAAACTAATACACAAGGGACAGAATATTTATTTTTTTAAGTTTAAAAATCAAAACCAACAGAAGCTTTTGAGTTTTGATATTCAACCTCATCCTGACATTTAATATCAACTCATAGTGAGAGCTTCCTACTCACCACAATGATGTTCTCATGATCCTGAGTGCTGAGGTTAGAGTTCTGTGGGGAAGGTGAAGAAAAAAAAAGGTTTAAGGAAAGAACTACATTAATTATGTTAACCTCATGATGCTTTAATTCAATGTTTAATCTTCTTGCTTTGTCTTACTGGGCATATTATTAACAAGACTGTGTTCACAGGATTTTTAAAGGAATGTTGACATTTTGGGAAACATGCTTATTTGTTTTCTCACTGACTAAGATAAAACTCTTCAAGAAGCCACGACCAGCAGCAGGTTAACTTATCTTAGCAAAAAGACTGAACACAGGGAAACAGATGACAATATATGACCAGCCCAGAAGGTAACACGTTATATCTGATTTTCAGATAAGATTTGTTAGTATAAAATCAATATGATGTTGTTAAGTTGGTTTTTGTGCCAGACTATTGTTGAAGTTGTTGTGCAGCTTAAATGGATGAGATGGGAATAAACAAGTCCGGATAGGAGTACATTATTTTATCAGTGAACTGTTGACTTGCTAACCTTCCTCCTCTGCTTTACAAACTTTTAAGCCAGACTACTGCAACTCAGATCTGAGAATTACAAGTAAATGCATTCAAAATGTTAAGAGGGAAACAATTGAAATGATCTTCTATTCTGATGGGTAGTTTAATATGTATTATATGTTAACACTTTGTAGAACTTAAACAACTACTAACAAATACTTTTCAAACCATCAATGAGTGAATATAATGTGTAGGGTTGTACTGAATGTCATTTTTAAAATGCAAAGCTTCTATATTGAGGTTTGCCCATCGTCTTTTTTTAGAGATGTGATCCCTTTGTGTGCAACATGTTATGTATCATCTTTGGTTTTGTGGTGTATTTTGTTCTATGGTGCATGCTCTCTCCCCCTCCCTTCTCTGTTCTATTTCGTATAGACTTCGCCCTCTAAGGCTATCACTATTGGGTAATCCCCTGCGCACCCGCGCAGCACTGAAAACACTTGTAGTACACGCCTACCTGCGAGGTGGGCCCCACCTGCGAGGTGGGCCCCACCTTCGGACTCACTTCCGGTATAAATAGGAAGGAGGCCCGACAATCTGCTCCCTCTTTTCTTCAGCACCCCGGTACTGAAGCACTGTAGAGACACTAAAGAGTAAAGGCTCTTTTAGGAGCCACCTCGAAAAAGATCCTTAAACATGAGTACACAGGGTTGTGTTAGAGTTTGCTCCTCATGCCAGATGGGGTTCATAATCAGTTATGACTGGCATTCACGATGCGAATCCTGCCTGGGGTCGGAGCACGCGCACGCCGCTCTCGCCCAGTATCAGCAGGTGTCATGTGCTCATTGTGCCGGTCTCCCTCTGGCCGACAGACAGCGACGGACGCTCTCGCTACTGCGGCCGAGGAGGATGATTGGCCAGTCCAGGAGTCCTACTACGTGTACCAAGCCCTTGAGTTCCTGGATCCGAGTGCTGGATCCGAGTGCTGGGCAAAACTCCTACCCCGCCTCCAACCACGGATCACCGTGTGGTTTCCCCATCCCGTTTCTCCCCCGGAGCGTCCCTTGCTTTCCTCCCCCGGGGACCAGGTTGTTGTCCTCCAGACTGACCGGATGCACCAGTTTGCCTTCCAGGCGTCTGCAGCGGCGAACAACATCGCTCTGCTGTCTCACTCCATAGTGAGACTATCAGAGCAGCCCTCGAGGCTTCGGAGGAGATAGGCAAGGCTGCCAGCACACTCACCCTGTGCGCATCCGTCACCGTCTCAACGGCGAGGATTGCGGCTTGGGTGACGCAGATTCAACGGCACCTCTGGCTGCAGCAGGCATCCGTACCAGAGACGGCCATGAAAGTGCTGCTGGATGCTCCAATCAGCCCGGACGGGCTGTTCGGACCCCAGTTCCACGCCATGGTGGAGTCCATCAAAACTGCAGCAGAACAGGGCAGCATGTCAGCTGGCTCCAGCCCGCTGAGCACCCCCATTGGCAGCAGCGCCCGCAGCATCCGCAGCATCCGCAGCCACGGCGCCGTGGGACGGGACCGCGGGGGCTCCGTCCCACGTCTCCGCTCCTCCGCCACCCGAGAAACAGGGTCTCCCGGCAGCGAGTTGAAGGGGATCGAGGCACCCCCACTCCTGGTCTGCTCCGCGAGAGCCTCCGAAGAAGAAGAAGAAGAAGAAGCAGGGCCGATACTGACGGTTTGGGGGGGGATTTTTGTGAAGAAAATAAAAACGTTTCATT
>NW_011363870.1:0-2737 GCF_000735185.1 Notothenia coriiceps | reverse complement strand
AGTCTCTTTCTGGATTATCTTGTCGGTATTCAGTACGAGTCAGTAAAGAGATTCCTTTAAATTCACGCAGAGTTATTTAAATGGAATAAGTAATTTGCTGTGGTCTAAATCGGTCGAGAGAAAGAGAGAGGGTCAAACAGAGAATCAGTGTGTGTGTGTGTGTGTGTGTGTGTGTGTGTGTGTGTGTGTGTGTGTGTGTGTGTGTTACATCGATAAAATGATTATGATTCGACCTCCGGCACAGTTTCGGCTGACATAAGAGACACGCTTCCATCGCTGCCTGCTTCCCTTTCTTTCTTTGAAGCTAACAAATGCTAATGCTAAGATTCCTATACAGGCCCATCTAATTCCTCCCCCTCTCTCTCTCTCTCTCCCTTTCTCTCCCACTCTCTTTTCTCTGTGTTTCTGTGTGAGGCTGCAGATGATTGCATCCACATCGCTGCACATTCACAAAGCAGCAGTCAGTCTTCATATCTGTTAGCGGTTAGCGCTGCAGCTACAAGCCTCACTGGGACGAACATGGTGTGAAAAGGACGTTTTGCACCAATATACTTCCAAATATCGAGTATAGGCACTGTAGCTGTAGCTGTAGCTGTATGACACTTTACTCTTGCCCACCTCCACCCGTCTCCAATGATGTATATTCATCAAGTGATATAAGTGCACTTCACTACAGTACTTAGGTACATGTGTTTGTTTACATTTAAGACTAATCATATTTCACAATAAGATGTGGCTTATACTTCACTTGTATTCAGAGTAACTCATGAATGACCATGTATTAGAAATCCATACTGAAAAATCCAAATAAACCATAATAGATAGAATATAATGTTTGATTATCAGCTGATTTCTTGCAGGCAGATTGACTTTTGATTTCATTTGAATGTAGATCTGACCTTACACAGTTATTATGATGCATGCATTCATTTCACTTTGCACACTAGCACTGAGACTATAGTTACTTTAAAATCATCAATTCTTCGAGGCGTTTCTCGCATAAAGTCAGATTCTTCCACTGATTTTCCTCTACAAAGTGTAGGTCCTGCAGCTGCAAGGAGGTGTACACGAGATGAGTAATGTGTGTGTTGGGGTGTGTGGTCTTGAGGAAATGCAGAAAATGGATATTTCTATTCCAGCATGCTGTGTTTTCTCCGTTAAGCATAATGACAGAAAACCTGCATTTAAGATCAGTTAGAAAATGCCTCGTCTTGGAGCGAGTCGATCAAATGCAGATTTACACAAACATCCAGAGAAGAATGCTTCATCGACTCCTTGATTATTGAGTTTCATCTGGAGAACAGGTTCATAAATGATATTATTGAGAGTGGATTGGCTGCCTACCATCACTCACTTCTCTGCTGACTCGATTCAATTACTGATGGAGAGAGAGAGAGAGAGAGAGAGAGAGAGAGAGAGAGAGAGAGAGAGGTGGACGGGTATTTCTGCTTTGATGGAATTGTTAGAAATACAGAGAGGAAGAGATATCCTGACGTCTGAGAAGGAGGTGTTTTTTCGATGGGGGAGGGGGGATGAAGGGCTGGCAACACACACACACACACACACACACACACACACACACACACACACACACAAAGCCTCTCCCTTTCTCTTTTACAAACACACTCAGTCGTCTGCACAATGCACTGCACCAAAAATAACATCCATACACTTTAATGGGTCAGTGGTGAGTTCAGGGAGAATGGGAGCAGAAGAGAGGGCAGGAGATAGGAGGAAGGAAAGGAAGGGAAGGGAAGGGAAGGCATTAAATGGAAGGAAGGAGAGGGAAGGGAGGAAAGGAAAGGAAAAGGGAGGGAAGGAGAGGAGAGGGAAGGAAAGGAGAGGAAAGGAAAGGGAAGGGAAGAGAGGAAAGGAAAGGAAAGGAGAGGAGAGGAAAGGGAAGGGAAGGGAAGGAGAGGAAAGGAAAGGAAAGGGGAGGGAAGGAGAGGAGAGGGAAGGAGAGGAACGGGAAGGGTAGACAGAAAAATAGACAAAATGAAATGGAAGAATTAAGGAAATGAAAATGGAAAGAAGTTAAAGGGAGAAAATGATGGAAAGGAAAGAAGGAAAGGAAAGAAGGAAAGGAAAGGAAAGGGAAAAGAAAGGAGAGAAAAAGCGAGGAAATAATATGGAAGGACATAAGGAAATGTAAAAGGAAAGGAGGTAGAGTAAATGACACAAAGGTAAGGAAAGACAGAACAGAAAAAGGAGGAAATGAGTTATATATTTCTGCTATACTTTGTACAGGGAGGCAGCATCGCTCTGCTCCAATGGGATCTCTCCACTGGGTTTTGGAAAGGAAGAGAGGAAGAGAGGAAGAGAGGAAGAGAGGAAGGCTGACTCACTTCCAGGTGTTAGGACTCATTCCTGCACCTCTCTATTGTAGCTACAGTTAACAGGGTTTAGAGGTGAAGGGGTTTAAAGACCACCCACCAGATGAGAAAGGACCTCCTGGGCTCAATCTACAGGGATTATAGAGGTGGCATTAACACACACACACACACACACACACACACACACACACACACACACACACACACACACACACACACACACACACACACACACACACACACACCCTGGTACAGAGAGGTACAGACTCATGTTGGAATTTACATTATCAGTGTTATGATTGTTATGGTGGAAGTCAAGCTTTCAAAAAAGTTGTCACGCCCAAACACACACACACACACACACACACACACACACACACACACACACACACACACACACCCAC
>NW_011363869.1:0-2640 GCF_000735185.1 Notothenia coriiceps | reverse complement strand
TAATCTAAGGCCCACATAAGAAATTATCTTGCTTGTCATATGTCTATCTCCATAGAGGCTGAATCACCATGTTAATCGTTGTCACATAGCTATCATATGCCTAAAACAGTGTGTCCTCCTGACACTCTTCTGGGTAATCAACGTCATACATGCAGTTACAGTTGGGCCTTTGTTATCATGTGCTACTCTGATATTGGAAGAGTTCATTCAGAAATGTCCAGACAAAACGCATGCTGACAAACCACTTGTATACTGAGCGAAAAATGTTATGACATTTCAAGTTGCTGTTGTACGTGTGATATTGTGTCAGCTTTTATCATTAAATTGTTGTTAATGATGATACGCTAAAACGTTTGTTAAAAAACATATTGATTTCTGAGCGTATACTGGGTGTCTATCAGGCATTGGCCAACTATCACACATAACTGCTGTAGTTTATTGTTGCGTGCAGGGGGGCCGTTTGCCGGCAGGCAACTGCTTGGGGCCCTGGATCAGAAGGGGGTGGGGGGGAGCAGTGGCAGTTGTGCTGGATGTGTTGGGGGCATGTCTCTTCTGCCTGGGGCCCCCAGTGTCTTGCAGCACCACTGGTTGTGTGTATTTATTGTTAAACACAGAATAATGCATACGAGAAATGTATCTAATACGTGCTGGAATAAGGTATACACACTTAACAGCATTATTGCTGTTGAAACACGCGTTTGCCTTTGTCAGACATTTCATGTTTTGATACATCCAATTACTTGAAATGTAAGACAAAAGTAATACTTTGTTGTTTAGTGATCTGTCCATGGTATATGAGGAGACATGTTAAATAAGGAATCACTTTGGTTCTTCTCTTCATTCAGACGCTGTCCGTGGTGCTGAAGGGTGTTTTGTCTACCGATACCCAGTGGCGGATATTGATATGGGCGACATGGGCGGTTGCCCAGGGCGACATTTTGACAAGCGCAATTTCATATTGTGTATTGTTGTTGTTGTTGTTGTTGTGGGTCGAAGGGGGCGCGGTCGCCCTTATCAGCAGGCAGCTGGGATGGAAGGTCTCACACTCAAAGAAGGGCGGGGGTGATCTCAGGTCGCCTCACTATGGGGGAGAGAGAGGGGGGTGGCAGGTAAACTATCTCTATCAAATGATCACTTTCAATGTTTATATAGTAGTACTGCAATTAGTCAAATTAATATCACGCGTGCCACCAACTTCATTCATACAATATAAATAGTTTTGCAGATATATTTTTTTCCTCGCCTGGCTTGTATGAAACAATAAATCATTATTTCAAAACTGACTACGGCAAATTGGTATAGTCTTGACCTGTAGTTGACAGTGTTGGGGGAAGGGTACGCTATGCATTTTTTCTCTGGTCGAAAATTAATATCTACGGTGATGGATAAAAAAATGCACAGGGCCAGTTTAGAAAGAAAAGGAAAGAAGAAGAAGATAAACGTTCAAAAGATAAACGTATATAGTATGCACCTTCAACATCTCATTTATTTCTGTTAAGCCCGAGAGACCCCGGTACCGGGGCCCTCCTGCAACATCTTGCAGGAAACAGTGTCTGAGGGCATGTTCATTTAATAAACTATGAATGTTTTATATCCATGTAACGGGAAGAAACTCATCTAACTGATCTTGTTTTTTTCTTTTTTTAAAAAAGCCCTACATTGCTAACACTGAGCCTCTGAACTAGCAACGACCAACAAATGCTAACAGATGACTGCACCGAAATTCAATCAAAAAACCTTATTATTTATCTTTGCTGCACATCCAACCCATCGTTTCACATCGTGAGGTGACACAGAATCGAGGGGTACCCTTCATTATCACTCAATTATACGAACTCTCTGAGATAATAACAAGAACAGACATCAACACATATGGCGCTAGGTAGCTAAAAACGCTAACATGGCTCACATGTGCCGCAGTCTGGTCAAAAGTGGTCTTCAATGGCATTAAAACGATAAAAACGCGGCTGAAGTTAATCCATAGGTTAATCCAATGTGTCTGTGTCCCCTTGAAATGATTTCTGATAATTCATCTTCAGTTTAACTTGCCTTTTATCTTCCCACATGATTGTCCATCATGCTATATAAATCCTTTGAAATACGTTGACTTAAATCTGTCCATAGTGTTGAAATCGGTTTGTTATTCACTAATTTTTTTAGGGCTAATTTACTTCTACATTATACATATTTTTTTTATTTTACTTTAGGTAAACTTGGTTATATATTTCATTTTCTGAATGATATTTTATCTCAACATTTACTAGTATCAATGTATTTATTTGATTGAATTGTAGTTTCTTCTTTATAATTGGAACTGATTACTTCTTATTGATATTGGGACACTATGTTAGAGCACTAATACGTTGAAGGTTTTGCATTTGTTGTCCCTTATTCTGCTTGAGTATATTGTTCATTTGTGGTGTTATTCAATGATGCTGGTTTTGCTGTTGAATGTGTTTTGTCTTAAATCAATCTGTTACATACTGACATAATTTAATGTCAGTATGTGCACGCATTTATAAATCTCAAGATCTGCTTTATGAAGTACAGTTGTTGGGGGTATATATCTTAAAGCATATTTATCATAGTGAATAAACCTTTCTCAATAATAGAGTACACAAAAGTGCACGGGAGAGACAC
>NW_011363868.1:0-1639 GCF_000735185.1 Notothenia coriiceps | reverse complement strand
GTTCAACATGTAAGAAGTAGAAAGTACAGGTATCAAATAATAATGATCACGCCACCAAACACACATTCAGACTAAAGGACCAGCCTGTTTGGAAAATGAGAGAAGTAGAAAGTACAGGTATTTGTGTTCAACATGTAAGAAGTAGAAAGTACAGGTATTTGAGTTCAACATGTAAGAAGTAGAAAGTACAGGTATTTGTGTTCAACATGTAAGAAGTAGAAAGTACAGGTATTTGAGTTCAACATGTAAGAAGTAGAAAGTACAGGTATTTGAGTTCAACATGTAAGAAGTAGAAAGTACAGGTATTTGTGTTCAACATGTAAGAAGTAGAAAGTACAGGTATTTGGTTTCAAAATGTAAGAAGTAGAAAGTACAGGTATTTGTGTTCAAAATGTAAAAAAGTAAAAAGTCTTCAGAAAAAATAAGTAGTGGAGTAAAGTACTGATACCAGATAGATGTACTTAAGTACAGTAACGAAGTATTTGAACTCCACTACTTCCCACCTCTGCATGGGACACATGCATTACATTTATTCACATTATTTCTGACTGCATTAACACGATGGCACTGATTTACCGTAGGTCTCGGTACATGCTGCTGTGAACCGGCCTCCCGTTGTCGTACGTGATTCTCTCGTCGTAGCACCAGGTTCCCCCGATGTTGTCGGTGAGCTCGAACACCACGGGGGGGGCGAAGCGTTTCCCTTTGGACAGGATGTGCCGCGCTGCACAGAGACCCGCCGCCCCTCCCCCGACCACCGCCACCCGCAGCATCCTCACCCTGAAATACAACACAAAACACAACAGCTCAGACATGACATGACAAGTAAGGTGCTTAGATACGAATAAGAAATAAAAAACACTGAACATCGTAGGGATCCCCAACCTCTACCATTCTCTATCCGGGGGGTAGAGGCAACAACAAAATTAAGTTAGATAGCAATAATTATCAAAAATAAATAAATGAATGTATACTGGGGTGACACTGTTACAGGAAAACACAAAAACTTTCAAATCCAAAGTGCATAGGAGCGCTAGGCTGAAGGAGGAAGCCCTTGTAATATAGAAGATGACAGTGTTGGTCCAATATAGTCCATAAGGCAATAAACCTGATTCTGAACGTGTTATTAATTCTACCTGCTGTGTGTGGGTGTAATCTGACAGTATATGTATATTTTTACTCAATAAAACCAATGTGTTTAGTTACCTTTAAAGTTCTCTCTATGGTCGGGATGTTAGGAACAGAGTAATGCCTTAAAAACAAAACACAAAAAAAACACATTAAAAAAAGCTGACATTTGGTGACACCTGGTGGCAGCAAGAGGTAACGACACTTCACATTTAACAAACAATATAGTAATTATAGTTAAATTAAATGAATTTGTATGCATGGTCTTTGTTCAATAAAGATATATAATACTACAATAAAAATAGTTTTCTTGGTGATTTAAAGAGTCCTCTCCTGCTGATGTTCAGGTGTATGTCAGCATGTAGTGTATCCACTTTAAAGAGTCCTCTCCTGCTGATGTTCAGGTGTATGTCAGCATGTAGTGCAGGGATCACCAACTACATTTGTCCAAGGGCCAAAATGTATCCAATAGACACTATCGCGGGCCAGCGATTTCTGGGGGGGGCATAAC
>NW_011363867.1:0-8615 GCF_000735185.1 Notothenia coriiceps | reverse complement strand
ATAAAGAAAATGCTTACTTTGTTTGGTAGTACTGGTAGGTACAAAAACACTGGTTTTCTTGTTCCAGTCTGTTACTGTCACTTTGTTTTTGACACTTTAAAATACTGCTATCCTACAAAAATGCTGTAAAAATCAGATGTATTATGTAATAAAAAAACATTTTCCGAGTAAAAAAATGTTTTATTGAAAAATAAATTTATGATTTTTTTTTTCCTTCCCTTTATTATTCAATATATCGCGATAAATACCGTACCGTGGACTTGTTATCGCGATATTATCGTACCGTGAGTTTTTGGTATCGTTACATCCCTAAAGTATACTGTTTTAGAAATTGGAACTGAATTTTCTTTTATTTTTTACATTTATGAGCCACTCTTTAATTTCCCTTGTGCACTGCCTTGAATACAGTGGATGGAATATTACTCAAGTTTACAGACATGTTAAAGCTCTGCAGCTTTACTTAGGTCCATTGATACTATGAGCTACATTTCAAGATAATACTAACCATCTTATTTTGGTGTATTAACATCCACATTTTAGCAGTTTACACAAATTACAGATAAGGTTAATGGGAATGTCATTAGCTTTAGAGATGTTTAGCGGATATCTTTTTTACAAACTGAAATAGAGTGGTGCAGTGATGTGGTATTATTGTAGGCCGACCCTGAAGTTAGCATCGCAAGGGTTCCCTCGACCAAATCCAATGGGATTTTCCCATTGGATTTCGGTATATTGCAGAAAATAAGCTCTGTGGCCAACACACATCAATGACACCAGGATAATCTCCACAAATTGACACCACTTTTTGACTTTTGAAGCATAAATGCAAAGTTAAAGGCGGACTGATGTCAGCATGATGACCTTTTGTAGTTACTTTAAGTCACTTGTTAGCAACCGCCGTTTTTATGATATATAAAACCTTCAGATATTCAAGAGTGTGGTATTAACTGACATTTCGTCAGCTTGTGTTGTCAAAAGAGCTTATTTCATGCTTCTATCCATCAAGACGTTAAAAAAACTGTAGACTTATAGAAGAGAGAACCCGAAGTGGGAAAATGCTATATTATTCCCTGGTTATGGGACTCGTTTCTGCACACCACTCTATAGAGACCTAACAATGATGCTAGGTGAGAGTTTAAGGATCGTCAAATTGTATCTAATGTCAAGTATGTAGCTGTTGAAATATTTTACTCAAAACCACAAACGTTAACACCATGGTGGAGCTAAATGAACAGCTGGAATCATCCTCTGGGGATCATGACTGCATAAACATATGTTTTTAACCCAATGTGTTGGACTACATTTAAAAGCCTGAATGCTATGAACTATGACACTTGAGCTCATGGACATTATCTTCCCACAATGCAATGCACAAACAAACAAAACTTAAAGTATTACATTTAGCTCTCTGCTTGTGAGTTTGATTGATGTCATTTCACGTTATTAGTAAAGTATATTTCATTCCTGCACATTATAAAACATGTGTTGAACGTGCAGAATACCTTGAGGGCCACTTGGAGCTTGGCCGTTCTCTTGGAGTTGCCTGAGGCCTGGTAGGTGGTCCCCTGGATGTCCACAGACATGGTGAAGACTGGGGCGTGCACTGGGCCGGACTGAGAGAGCAGGCGGTACTGCAGGCCCGGGTGGATCTGGTTGAGACGCATGAGAGCGTTCATGGGGTGGTTAGGATCCGTCATCCTCCAGTCCAAGACTAAAGGAAGAGAGATGCACGGGTTATCTTCCAAACATTTTGGTTAATATGACCCTAAAATGTAATTAGAACACACAACAGCAGAAACTATAAAGAACATTTGGAAACCTTAATCTGGAAATTGAACACAAATGAATGACATTACCAAGTTGACCCAAAGTTCCTCCCGTAATGCAAGTTCAGATTTGTACTATTAAATGATGGGTATTAAAAAAGCCAAGGAAACGGAGGAATCTGCAGAAGCTATAGTACATACACTTAAAGATGTTTTTAGGCATCAAATGTATGATTCTTTTAAATCAACTCAACAACTGCATGCAAGAATTTAAAGAATAATGATAATCAATCATGTTTCAAGTTCAATTTCGAACCAAACAGTCTCCTGAGAATGATATTCTAGCAGGTTTTACAGCTGATAGAGATGCACGAAGCAATATTTACTGACCATTTCTTTTTTCAAAGAGGGATACTGATGTGTTTAGAATTTTAAGCTGCCATTTTATCAGGATGTATTTTTCTACTGTTCAAGGCGACCGTTGGTTTCCATTCACTTCTGTTCTGTATAAAACTCAATGCGCAAACTTGAAATGTTCTTGAGTTTTGCAGTTCTTTCAAACTGAATTGTTAAAAGCGGGTTGAATAAATCTGATTCATGAGAAACCAATAAACATCAGTTTCTCCAGGATACCAATATACAAGCATTTTTACAGAAAATAATATATTTTAACCCAATGATATTTAGGTGTAAAATGGGCAGATTTCTTTATTTTTGTCAAGCAGAAAAATAAGATGAATCATCAAGTCTCAAGATTACGTCAGTGTAGCAGCAGAGATGTTTTGTTACTAAAATTGCTAGTAATGCCTGTCAAGGTAAAAAGAGACATGCAGGATAACATTTTAAAAAGGACATATTCTGCTCATTTCCAGATTCATATTTGTATTTTGTTCCTCAACTGTGAAATGTTTACATGCTTTAATGTTCAGAAAGGTATTTATTTTTCCCATTCTGCCTGTGCTGCAGCACCTCTTTTCACCCTCTGTCTGAAACCAGAGCCCAGTCCACGGGGGAGTGTGTGGTTGAAACTCCCTCTAAAAAGGGAACTTTTAGATTTTAACCTTTCCAGACCCATGCACAAAACATATAAACACACTAAAGGAAAAACCCGATAAGCATAAAATGTGCCTCTTTAATATTGAATTGTTTCACTATAGATTTGTGATGTTTAGTTATACAGTTTCTTGTTCATGTACAATACAAATTGGTAAATATTAATGTGAGTTTTTTCACTTATACAATCTGTCCCTAATATTGAAAAGGTTACAATGTGATAATGACACAAATTAATGCAGACTTAATGGTCACTAACTGTAAACAAGTTTCCTGATTCTGCAGATAGATTTAAACGCTGCAGAAAAAGTATTCTAAAATTCTAAAGTAAGTAATACAAGTTTTAAAAAGATATAATCTTTTTTCTTCCAAACAGTTTATCACCATTGCTAAATAACAAGCTACTATTAGATTGCAGTAAAAAGGTTGCAAAACCTTTAGTATGGTTATTTGACTCCTATGATGCAAAAGCAGGTTTTAATGAAGCGTCCTGAAAAACCTCCAACACTGAATTTAAGAGCAAAGACAATATCGACACTAAAATACAGGCTGAGCTCTTGTGCACGACCTCCATCAATGATCAATGAAATATGAGTTAAATGTAATAAAACAGAGCGCCCTCACGGTTTATATGCAGCTGATGAGAGGATACTTCACACACCTCCACACACACCTCCACACACACCTCCTCTCTGCCGTGACACTTCGGTGACATCTTGTTAGAACAAAAGGTCTGGCAGTCGCCATAAAAAATGTTTTTATTCCCTTGAGCTGTATGGAAACATTGGCAGGTGTGCGTTCATGATTTGCTTTACACTCTTCTGTAAACACTTGAAAAGAACCAACAGAAAGATGGTATTAAAAGGAAAGCTAACCCTGCTACCCTGAAATATCTGTGTCGTCTCCAGAAAAATATCACTGGCATACTGCACCCGGTAAACTTTATTTATGCTTTCAGAGCGATGCTGAGGGATCAGATGTTCCAGACGTTCCTGCTGTTGTCAATGCACATCAGACCTCCCTTTCAAAGCTTCAAAGCTTATTTTTGATATTTTTCCCTACAGGTCTTAGACTATCCTTTGTGATTATTTTTACAGATGCATTACACGTTGATGTTGCAGCTGCAGCAGATAATTTAATTTAACTGCACACAACACCTTCATATTTACAAATCGTAACAGATATACAGGCAGCCCTGAGCAAAAAGCTGTCCTTATAATCATTTGACTCCAAAAAGAGATAAACAAAAAGAAAAGGCTTAATAAAAAGTCTGTTAATGTAATTTTTTTTTGTAAAACACTGAACACATATTTTTGCATTTTTGCCAGAGCCCAGTCTGCTCTGATTGGTCAGCTGGCCGACTCTGTTGTGATTGGTCAACAGCTTAGAAATGTACCGCCCCATAGACTATCACATACAATGTAGTGAGAAGCCAGCCAATTGAAGCGCAACTGTGATAACATAAAGATGTCACTATATTACGGAAGTTAACAAAGGAGTCCAATGGAGGCTTTTCTCCTTTGGAGGTAACACAGGGATTTTTGCCTTTGCATTCCATTTACATGCACAAACACCTATAGAACACACACTACAGGAAACAACATAATAGGGCATCCTTAACCTAAAACATCAGTCTTTATTTCCTTATATCTAAAAAGTGTGATTATTTGAGTATATCTTTTTAAAGATACCATTGTGATCATTTCTATATGGCCGACCACAGATGTACCCTTCTGTAAAACTAGTGTCACACAGAATACTTACAGAAGCTTCTACACACACTTGTCTTTTGTCATGCAGTCAGTAAGTAATGAGTTGGAGGGTCTGACAGCCACTAAAGACTCAAGTGTGTTTCGGTATGAATATGGATGCAGACGTTGTGTCAGGAGACGGATGTGCTGATGGACAGGTGCTGTGAGGAAGAGAGGGGGAGGTGTTAATGCTCTGTGTGTGTTTGGCGTGGTGGGAGGCGGTGAGATAATTGCGTGGCAGCAGTCTGCAGTTTTAATCCCTCGGTATCTGTGCCTCCCATCACTCGCTTTGAACTGAAAACGGAGGAGAGTTCCAGGGGACGGTCGTCCCACAGAGGGAGATTTAATTACACCGACACACAGGAGGGAGGAGGTGAGGAAGAGGAGCACAACATTTTACTTATTTTTTAAGGCGCGTCTTTAAATCTGCATGAACGGTTCATTTTCTGTCTTGGTGCATCTTGTTTGGAACAAGTGAGCTCCAGAAATGGAGAGCCTAATCTGACCTCTTTAAAGCTTGAAGCCTATAGTTAGGGCTGGCTAAGGCGTGCTTTGAACCGACTCCATTTATTTATGCTGCTCTAAGCATGAACTGTTGAGGGAATTTTCCCCTTTCTTCCTGCCTTCCTCTCATGTCCTCTATATCTTAATGCACTCATTTCCCTAAAAATGCATACTTCTAACGCAGCATCCAGGGCGTCATCTCCAGAGTTTTGTGTCTCTCACCTGGCAGGTTGCCAGTATAACATTTTAAGACTGGAACTTGAGTTCTGAAGCCAGACGCAAATACAAAGGGAACCAAGTAATGACGGCAACAAGTTCACCAGCTGATCCACTGATCAGGATCAGGTTGGAAGCTATACAGAACTAGAAAATGCATTTCCTGCTGAAAATGCGTGCAAATGCTGTAAACTGTGTACATTTGTTGCTGAAAATGCAGAAAAAGCTGAATATTTTATTCGTCGAATGGTCTCTGTAGCTGCTTTTAGCTACAAAAATAAAGTAAGTGTTGAAGTGCTGAACTTAGTGGAGAAAAGTGAAATGATTTGAATCAAAATTGTTACAGCTCAAATGCATTGCAATGACTTTGTTGAAAACTTGAAAATGAAATGTTAAACTGGAAGAGTAGGAAAAATAGTGGAGAAGCTTAATATTTAAAAGAAAAGGTTTACAAAAGGTATAAACAACAGAATGTATAGCCTCAATGTCCTGAAATAGCTGAATAATGTAATAGTTGAATAGTTTGTGCAGCTGAAAGTAGGCTGAAGGAGTTAGATATTAAATTTAAGTAGTATTGAATGAATGTGTATTAAGAAGAGAAAAGAAAGAAAAAATGCTTTGAAAAGCAGCAGAATATTTTAACTGCAAACTTTTGAACTAAAACCATACGTCACCAATAATGTATAAAATATGTGGAACATGTTGAAGTCAGTATGAAGTCTCCATCAGACAGAAAATAATAGGCTGAGAAAGCCTGTGTGTTTGTGTTTGAGGTGACGACGTTATCAAACACCTGTGTGTGTAAGCCCAGAGATTAAAGGTTACCATGGTGACAACGTTATCAAACACCTGTGTGCAGAGATCATAGGTTACCATGGAGATGTGCAGCGAAAGGAGAGCCTTTCCATTGATCTGAATGAGAGATACACCTCTTACATTTCTAACTATAGTTTAAAAACGGTAGCTGATATCGGTAAAATGTCAATGCGTGCAGCATCTCAGGACCCTGACGAGCGTCTGAGTCTGCTGTTTGTGTACTTTTGGGTCAATAATGTGGCATTTTTGGCAGATTTACTAAAGGTGTGCAGCTACTGCTCTGACGAAAGATCAGGCTGAATTTACAATGGGCCTTAATGGAGACATGTTGAACGTTTTTGTCACTTCATGCCCTCAAGAGGCATTTTGTTTAATTTTCTTGCTTAATTTTATTTCATTTTTCAACGTAAAAGAGGTTTTCCTACAATTCAAGCATATAATTATGTCCAAGGAGTGTAGGGTTTGGGAATTATGGTAGGTTTAAAAATAAAAATTGGGCGAATTTCAAGCTGTCCTCCACTCTGTTTTGAGATCAAAGCACTCTAGACTTAACGAGCTGCGCAATACACACTAATGATAAAATCTGAAGAAAAGCCTCTTTACCAAGCTCCAAACTAAGTTAAATATCTCAAAAGGTGTAAAAGATATGAAGAATCTGAAGTACAAGTTTTATAGCTGAAGGTCTTGTGGTCATTTTAAAGTTAGAGTGCAGTCTCTAGCTGAAAGTATGTGGAGGGAGAAGCATTTGGCGCAAGGTTTAGATAAAAGAGGATTTGAAGGTTCCTCCCTTTGAGTTACATGTTAAAAAAGAGTTTAAAAAGCTGATTATTTCAGATAGTACAAAATATTTTGAAAAAGTTGAAGGTTTCCCATCATGTGCTGAAAAGGCTGAATATTTTGATATTCGAATGATTTCTGTAACTGGAAGTAGGCTGAAGTTATAATAAGTTGAAGAATAAAGATTTGAAGAACTATAGTGTAAACAGCATTTGCACTAATTAAAATCAAGGTGATTTTAAAATGAATGCAGTACCAAAAGCATTTTTATTAAAGTGGCCCTATTATACTTTTTGGGGTTCTCCCTTCCTGTAGTATGTTATATAGGTTTGTGTGCATGTAAATGGTCTGCAAAGTTCAAAATCCCAAAGTTTCCTTCAGAGAGAGTTTCCCTCCCATATTCACATTGAACTCCTTTGTTTACATCTGCTATTATTGGCTAACACTCTTATTGGCGGGACATCTCTAAGCGGTTGACCAATCTCAACAGAGGCGGCCAGCTAACCTTTTATACTCTTTTATTTTGGTTTACTCATATGACTCTTAAACCATCATTAAAAGGAAAAAAAAAGTGGATTTGTTTGTTTTGCATACACTTAATTAATGGTGCTGTAAGTTTGTTGCAATTTTTATGTTAATACTTGGTTAGATAAAGACAAGTTGTGAATTTTGGATATGATTACATTAATCTGTTTTCAATAAATATAGACTTTTAGACTTTACAACACTCTGGAGCACACACACTCCTATACAGCCAGCACTGGAATATAATTGTATTTCCAGAATTGGAGGACATTTCATGTCCCCCATATAACAAATCTAATAATCCATGCCCAAAATGCTAAAACATGCACTTGTTGTGTTAAACATACTTGTCTTGAGACAAAATGTATATAAAGTTGTAGAAAAAGTGGTTTCAAAATATTATTTAAATTATCAAATACAATAGCTCTCAGCATCCCCTAAAATCGCATTTTTCTCTTGTCCCCGCTTCTTGGTGACCAACTTGCATGTCAAATATAACATTTAAAATAGGGATTTTATTTACTTTTTTTGGTATTATTCTATTGATATATGTCTCTTGTAATGGTAAAATCAATTTGTTAAATCATATTTTAAATAACAGTAATTTTGCACAGAAGGTGTGTCCCTCAACATGCGTTCAACCCTGTTACCCAAACCTTTTTAGATTGGCACAGGAAGTGAAAAAACTTTAAATCAGATGACACAGTGGAAGTGACATCAGCAAGCCATGTGCTAGTGCCATGGGTAGACCAAAACTAAGTCCTCTCTTTTATTTTTCATATTTTTACAATCTTTTCAGTCTTAAAAGAGTGTGGCACTCTGACCCACTCAACCCTGTTACTGATATTATCAGAATAAAGCATATTAATTTCAAAGTTACTTTTCTTGCATTAGATATCCAAGTTTGTCCTTGCCTTTACATGCTACATCTAGCAATAATTCCTGAGGTTAAAGCTCAAATTAGCATTGATTTTCAACCCTGTTATTTTCAACCCTGTTACTATAATTAGAGTAACAGGGGTAATTCTTCATTGGAAAATATACATTTGATGCCTAGCTGGGCAAATCACTATTTTTGATGGTTTATTATCTGTTTTTCCTAAATACATAAAAAAAATAAAAGGTTCATTTTTCTAAAATGTTGGTGTCTAAATTGTCCTCCAATTCTGGAATGATAGTTTAATACTAATACTATTATTAGCATTCT